>NC_069500.1:649704989-649914989 GCF_027579735.1 Bombina bombina | reverse complement strand
CCAGCTCTGAGCAGGCGGACAGGAATCACCGGAAATCAACCAGATTGAGTACGATCGGGTTAATTGACATCTCCCTGCTGGCGGCCGATTGGCCGTGAGTCATCAGGGGGCGGCGTTGCACCAGCAGCTCTTGTGAGCTGCTGGTGCAATGTTAAATGCAGAGAGCATATTGCTCTCCGCATTTAGCGAGGTCTTGCGGACCTGATCCGCACTGTCGGATCAGGTCCGCAAGACCTTTTATAAATAGGGGCCAATATCCCTACTTTGTCTGAGTACATCCACAAGTGAAATGAACACTGGATAGTTATAAATAGCATGCAAGAAGAATGTTCAGAGTATTTTAGTTACATACGGATAGATTATGAGTTTTGCGCTATGGGTGAAAAAGCAGCGTTATGGCTCTTTTTCACTTCCGCTGGTATTACGAGTTTTGCAGGTTTAGCTGCACTGCACACTTTTTTGGCCGTAACGAAGCGTAATTACCACAGATTTCAAAAAGTCCTTTTTCAATGGGACTTTCATAGCACCATTATTACGAGTCTGCTTGGGAGGCGAAAAAGTGAGCGGTACAGCCAATACCATCAAGATCTATACCGTAAACTGAAAGTCAGTAGTTATGGGTTTTACGCTAAAAAGCTGTAGCATAAAATTCTTAACTAAAGTGCTAAAAAGTACACCAACAACCATAAACTACCTATTAACCCCTAAACTGAGGCCCTTCCGCATCGTGAACACTATTTTTTTTTATTAACCCCTAGTCTGCCGCTCGGGACATTGCCGTCACTATAATAAACATACTAACCCCTAAACCGCCTTACTCCCGCATCACAAACACTAGTTAAATATTATAAACCCCTAATCTGCCGCCCCTAACATCGCCGCCACCTACCTACATTTATTAAACCCTAATCTGCTGCCCCCAACGTCGCCGCCACTATACTAAATTTATTAACCCCTAAACCTAAGACTAACCCTAACCCTAACACCCCCTAACTTAAATATAATTAAAATAAATCTAAAAAAAATCTACTATCATTACCTAAATAATTCCTATTTAAAACTAAACACTTACCTGTAAAATAAACCCTAAGCTAGCTACAATATAACTAATAGTTACATTGTAGCTATCTTAGGGTTTATTTTTATTTTACAGGCAAGTTTGTATTTAATGGCTGATAGAATTCTATCAGCCAATCGGACTTCAAGGGACGCCATATTGGATGACGTCATTTAAAGGAACCTTCATTCTGCAAGAAGACTTCGATTGAAGAGGATGCTCCGCGCCGGATGTCTTGAAGATGGAGCCGCTCCACGCCGAATGGATGAAGATAGAAGATGCCGTCTGGATGAAGACTTCTGCAGGCTTGGATGAAGACTTCAGCCTCTTGGATGAAGACTTCTGCCGGCTTCGATGAGGACTTCTGCAGCTTCGTTGAGGATGGATGTCGGGTCTTCAAAAACTGTAAGTGGATCCTCGGGGGTTAGTGTTAGGCTTTTTTAAGGGTTTATTGGCTGGGTTTTATTTTTAGATTAGGGGTTTGGGCACTTGAAAAAGAGCTAAATGCCCTTTTAAGGGCAATGCCCATCCAAATGCCCATTTCAGGGCAATGGGGAGCTTAGGTTTTTTTAGTTAGGATTTTATTTGGGGGGTTGGTTGTGTGGGTGGTTGGTTTTACTGTTAGGGGTTGTTTGTATTTTTTTTTACAGGTAAAAGAGCTGATTTCTTTGGGGCCCTTTTAAGGGCTATTGGTAGTTTAGTTTAGGCTAGGTTTTTTTTATTTTGGGGGGGCTTTTTTATTTTGATAGGGCTATTAGATTAGGTGTAATTAGTTTAAATATCTGATCATTTCTTTTTTTATTTTGTGTAATTTAGTGTTTAGTGTTTTTTTGTAATTTAGGTAATTGAATTTAATTTATGTAATTGATTTAATTGTAGTGTAAGGTTAGGTGTTAGTGTAAGACAGGTTAGATTTTATTTTACAGGTAAATTTGTATTTATTTTAGCTAGGTAGTTAGTAAATAGTTAATAACTATTTAGTAACTATTCTACCTAGTTAAAATAAATACAAACTTGCCTGTGAAATAAAAATAAAACCTAAGGTAGCTACAATGTAACTATTAGTTATATTGTAGTTAGCTTAGCTTAGAGTTTATTTTACAGGTAAGTATTTATTTTTAAATAGGTATTATTTAGTTGTTAATAGTAGGTTTTATTTAGATTTATTTTAATTACATTAAAGTTAGTGGGTGTTAGGGTTAAGGTTAGATTTAGGGTTAGGTTTAGGGGTTAATAAATTTAGTATAGTGGCGGCGATGTTAGGGGTGGCATATTAGGGGTTAATAATATTTAACTAGTGTTTGCGATGCGGAAGTACGGCGGTGTAAGGGTTAATATGTTTATTATAGTGAAGGCAACGTTGGGGGCGGCAGATTAGGGGTTAATAAGTGTAGGTAGGTTGTGGCAACATTGGGGGTGGGAAATTAGGGGATAATCAATATAATGTAGGTGTCGGCGATGTTGGGGGCAGCAGATTAGGGGTTAATTAGTATAATATAGGTGTCGGCGATGTTGGGGGCAGCAGATTAGGGGTTAATTAGTATATTATAGGTGTCGGCGATGTCGGGGGTGGCAGATTAGGGGTAATAAATATAATGTAGGTGTGGGCGATGTCGGGGGCGGCAGATTAGGGGTTAATAAGTGTAAGATTAGGGGTGTTTAGACTCAGGTTTCATGTTAGGGTGTTAGGTGTAAACATAAATTTTGTTTCCCCATAGGAATCAATGGGGCTGCGTTACGGAGCTTTACGCTGCTTTATTGCAGGCTTTTTTTATATCTATGGGGAAATCGTGCACGAGCACGTAAAATCAGCTCACCGCAGCTTTCAGCAGTGCTGGTATTGGAGTGCGTTATGGAGCTCAATTTTGCTCTATGCTCACTTCTTGCCTGATAACGCCGGGTTTTTTTAAACCTGTAATACCAGCGCTGTAGGTAAGTGAGCGGTGACAATAACTTGCAAGTTAGCACCACACCCCTCATAACGCAAGACTCGTAATCTAGCCGTTAGTGATTTTTGTATTCACAAATGCCAACAATGAATTTGCAGCGTGAGAGCTTAATTGAAAATGTGTGGTCATGTACTTATCAGTTTAATATATAAAGAAGCTTGGAATAATACTTTCTATTTAATATTCTACTTGCTATTTAAAATACTAGTAGGCACTTTCATAACACTGGTTTTTAATACAATGGTGTCAATTTAAAATACATTCTCCTGGCTGTACAGGGCATTCTTCTATTTTTTGCTGTTACACTCAATGTTGCATTTGGATCAATGTGCCTATAGTATAGTGTAGTCTATATACTACAATCTGCCTTTCATTTTGACAATATACGTATGGCATGTTTAGACTTAACACTAGCAGCCACCAGTATAATTGTGCATAGTGATGATATATTAAAAAAAAAAAAAATATATATATATATATATATATATATATATATACTACTTAAGGGTGCCCCAATATGTAATCTCTGCAATATACAATTATGTTGTCATAATTGCTATACGTGAGGCACAAGTAACAGATTCTGTTTGTATACTATCCATATATGTGTTAGTCTAAATCACACTATTTAATATGCTGCATGTATTACAACTAACACGTTAAGATGCAATATATTGTTTACCCGTTTCCATGTCAACCACTTCCTATACAAACTGCCCAAATGATGCATCGGGTTTTGGTGACGTCATCACAATAGGATGGTGAGCCGCGGATGAGACTGTTGTTGAGGGTATAAATTGATTATGCTGAGAATCTGTCAGCAACTGTTTTTAGGTTCATGCTTATGAACCGTTTTTTGGCATTTGACAAAACTGCTGTAATGGCACTGAAAGGTTATGCCGTTTTATGTGTGTAAATAAATGCTGTTTTATATATTCAAGACCAGTGAGTGCCTAATTATGCATCAGGATCTTCTATTGCTTTATTAGTACGCCCTGGTAGTTGATAACATTGTGGGACTGTGCTTATCCTCTCTGGGATTATATATATATATAAATACATATTAAAACAATAAAATACACAAACAATAATATATATATATACCTGTATATATATATATATATATATATATATATATATATATATATATATATATATATATATATATATATATATGTAGCACAGGCTGCTCTCTAAAACATTGCATTTTTGTGGCTAAACTGATAGCTCACAGAGACTGGAGGAGAGACTCTATTGGTTACTGCTGCAGCTAAGGAGGAAGCCCACCCCTAACAACAAGGGCAAGCAAGGAATGGAGGAGAGAAGAGAGTGGTGATTTGATCAGAGAGGCCATTTAAAAAAAAAAAAGAAATGTTGGTGGGTTGGTGGTTTTGTTTTTGGAGAAGAAGGGAGAAAGCCTGGCACAGCAGGATGAACAGCAAATCCTTCACCACAGACACCTTTCAGCAGAGAAACGAGACAGAACGTGAAAAATCCTGTTCCCTTACTGGTAATGCAGCTCCTTCTGAATGTGGATCACTGCATCAGTTAATGTTGTGTACTCTGTGACACTTTGTGAAGATACCGTTATCCATCCTGTGGATTAAAAATATTGTTTTACCAGAGCTGTTGTTTCATAATATTGCATTTGATATTGTTATTCTGTTATTCAGTTTATAACAATTTTTTTTTTGCTTCTCACTCTTCTTTTCAGGGCTTATTGTTAGTTTAATAAAGTCCATTCAAAAGTGTAAACAGTGTATAGGTCTCACTTGGGTTAATGTGAGGGTGAGTAATCACTGGTGTGGAACAGAAGGCCCGTATATTAAAGCGGCCCTTACGGAGGTAGCGCTACACATGGGGGCTTCGTCCGGGATACCTTTTGCTCCCTGTCACAGAGTGATGACTACCTATATCAGCCACCATGATGGACCCTTGTACTGCTGCCAACTGGTGTGAAGAGCAAAATGGCAGGCCGGGGCTCTGTGTAATTATGGGTCTCACTGGCTCCCCCTGGACTGAGATACAGTTTCAACAAGTAATGTCAGCTTTGATACCTGATAAGAAAATATTCATATTGGACCTGAAAGTTGATCACGCAGTCTCTCAAACTTATGCTCTGCTAGAATGGAAAAGAGGGGTCCCGACCTGTTTCCAGGAAGTTAGCATAAAGTTACCAGGGGATCTCGAAGCTCAGCTTATACAGCCAAATATGCTGGATGACCACCCTGAAAGTACTAGCCCAACAATATCAAGTTCAGGAGTATCAACTACCTGCTACATTCTTTACCACTATGGAAAAGCTGGTGGAAACGTTGGCCCAAAATTCAGCCGCATCTGCCAATTATGGATATCACAAGTTGTGGTTCTATTCTGGTAAGGTTCCTGTGCCATCTGGGGAAGAGGACTTTGAAACCTGGATAGATCAAGCAGTGCAGGCTGTGGAAGAATGGGAAGTTGCTGACACAGTAAAAAGACAAAGGTTAATTGAGAGCCTAAGAACTCCTGCTTCAGATGTAATCAGAAACCTAAAAAAGAGACAAGCCAGGCTGCACAGCTGCTGAATGAAGGGGTGGAGGACTGTGTCAAGCTAATTCATATGTTCTCACACACTTATCAAAATGAAGGAGAAGAGTTATCCACTTGTGTCTGGCGGCTGGATAAAATCCTTCATCGGGTCATTCTAAAAGGAGGCATGGAGCCGAATCATGCAAGCAACGCTTTGTTGGATCAAATTTATCAAGGAGCACTCCCACTGGATCCCATAATGTTGAAATATCAGACTAGAAACCAGGACAAGCCATTGACTTATTCCAAATTGGTCAAAGTTATCCTGGAAGAAGAGGCTTTAATTAAGGCTAAACAAACTGCTAATGTTGCACATGCAGCTTACACCGTGGAAGTGGGAACCATGGGTATAGTGGAAGTCAAGTCCGAAGTCATAGCTTTGAGAACTTAGATATCACAAATGATGGAGTTGATGACATTGCTGTCCGCCAGGATTGCCATACCTAAGGGGGAAAAGACATTAAAATCAACCAGGGCAGAGGCAATCCAGAATGTTCCTGTTGGAGAACCCACTAGTTCAGTGGTCTGCTATAAATGTGGGGGTGTTGGTCATTATCAACGTGACTGTCCCAGCCCACCAAAGCCATGAGGAGAACATCGTAAGATGGCAGGAAACTCCAGAGGGCCCTGGTGAGGGAGCCAGTCGGGTGCCCATCTAAGTCAGCTCGCTCCAGTTCCCAAGTTTTAAATGAAGGGTGAGTAAGGCCTAAACCTTTGTACCAAGCCTCACCAAAAGCCTCAGTTAAGCTGCCTAAGTTACTTTCAGCTGCGGGTCCCAGACTGCAGGAGATCGGTGCACAACAAACTCAAAACCGTTGGTATAGATGACAACAGAAACGGGCACAGACCAAAAGAGGGGTTCAAGCCCAAACAACCGAGAAAGCTGCATCAAAGCAGCCAGGCAAGTTCCCTGACAAGCTGGTGGGCCCTTCTCCTATAGTGCCAGTTCAGATGGAAGGTGTATACACAAAAGCTCTTCTAGACTCTGGTGCCCAATTGACTTTAATTTACTGTGATTTCTATGATAAACACCTGAAACACCTGCCCTTGAAGAAATTAGAAAGTCTAGAGATCTGGGGTATTTGAACTAAGGAGCTCCCCTATGATGGATATCTTTCAGTCAAGCTTGAATTTGGCCCATCTGTTGTAGGGCAGCCAGAGACTTCTGACACATTGACCATTGTATGTCCCCACCCTCCAGGGGCTAATCGGAGTTCCATGATTGTGGGGACGAACACTGACTTGGTTTGAAGGTAACTTACTCCCCATGTCTCAGAGAATGAGGCAGCAGCTGAAAGTGTACATCCTATGTTACGCTCAGTGTACCAGGAACAAAAGGCCCCAATAGAAGTAGTAGGAAAATTGTGGAAGTTGGACAAGACCAAAAAGGTTTTGCAGCCAGGTGAAGTTGCATGTCTGCGGGCTTCAGTCAAACTGATTTGGGACCAACCTGGTCTTTATGTTATCCTTGAAGGTGACCCACAGAAGACTGATTCGGGTTTGGAAAGGATTCCAGATATCATTTCTATGACGGTCTTACAGAGAACTCATGGAAAGGTTCCGATCAGTGTTCGCAATGTTACTGATTCTACAGTAAAACTATGGGCTTGAATGATGATAGGACAAGTAAACCCAGCCACACCCATCACATCACATTGTGTATTTAGGAAAGCCAAGGAAGAGTTACCAGAGGAGTACTTGTATCCAAAAGGCTCTCCTATGACATTTGAATGGAAAGAATGGGCCAAAGCACAACTTTTAAAGTGGGGGAAAATTTTCTCGAAAAACAAATTTTATGTGGGATGCGCAAAGAGTGCATAGCATCATATTCGTCTACAAGAGGATAAGCTATTTTGAGAAAGGTCTCGAAGAATCCCATTGGTGGATTTAGATGACCTTAGAGAACATATTGCAGAGTTGAAGAGGACGGGAATAATTCGGGAGTCCTGAAGTCCCTATGCTTCTCCCACTGTGGTAGTGAGGAAGAAAAATGGGTCATTAAGGATGTGTATCGATTATCGCACTCTCAACAAAAGAACCATCGCAGATCAGTACACCACTCCATGAATAGAAGATGCCCTGCAATGCATTTCAGGGGCCAAATGGTTTAGCGTGTTGGACCTGAGAAGTGGTTACCATCAGATCCCTATGCATCCAGATGACCAGGAGAAGACCGCTTTCATTTGCCCAGTGGGGTTGTTCGAGTTTGAACAGATGCCACAGGGTCTGTCTGCAGCCCCTGCTACATTCCAGCGCTTAATGGAAAGGACTTTTGGTGACATGAACTTAATTGAAATGTTAGTGTACTTAGATGACATTAGTGTCTTTGGAAGTCTTTGGACCAAGTGACTTTGGAAGAACATGAGGAGCATCTAGAGAAAGTTCTGCAGTGATTCTGTGAAAAGGGGTTGAAGCTGTCTCTTGAGAAGTGCCAGTTTTACCAGTCATCAGTCACCTACCTCGGGAATGTTGTCTCAGCAGAGGGAGTGGCCACTGACCCCAAGAAGTTGGAAGCCATTACCACTTGGCCAAGACCTAGAAATATGCAAGAGCTGAGATGTTTTCTTGGATTCTGCTACTACTACATGTGGTTTGTGGATGGATTTGCCAAAATAACCAGACCTCTCACTAAACTTTTGCAGGCTGAAGATGATGAAGGAAGGCAAGAGGCCTCAGAAGTAGTCTGGCAAACTAGTAAAGCGAGAAAATCTCGGGAGTCCATAGAGAGAGAGAGAGTGGTCTGATCGATGTGAACTAAGCTTTCCTTCAAATGAAATGGAGTTTGACCAATGCCCCGGTTTTAGCCTATGCTGATACCCGCAAGCCCTATGAGCTTCATGTTGATGCTAGCAGAGAAGGACTGGGTGGTGTGTTGTATCAAGAACACGATGGGTGTCTGAGACCTGTTGCTTATGTGAGTCGAAGCCTTACTCCATCGGAGAGAAATTATCCTACCCACAAGTTGGAATTTTTGGCATTGAAATGGGCTGTCATGGACAAGCTGAAAGAATAACTGTATGGTGGTGAATTTGAGGTCAAAACAGATAACAACCCACTCACATTTGTCCTTACCACGGCCAAGCTGGATTCCATGAGACATCGATGGTTGGCAGCACTATCTAGTTTCCGATTCAGCTTGAAATACCGACCTGGAGTTGGAAATAGGGATGCTGATGCACTATCAAGAAGACCCTATGACCTGCTAACTCATAAGGAAGAGTGGACTAAACTGATGACAGAAGGCATTCAGGCTTTGTATCAAGGGATTGAGTACCGAACCAGAGGAGTGACAGGGGCTGAAGTCCTTGGAGTCACCATTGCTGGGGTCCCAAAATTCTACTGTGACTTGACCCAGGTGAGGGATGAAGGATTGCCTACCTTTTCCAAGAAACACTTGAGAAAGGATCAAGCAGAATATCCTCTTTGTTCTCTGACTTTGAAAGCCTTAGAGCAGAGCTTTCCAGACTTTTTATGTTGGCGACACACTTTTTAGACCTACATCATTTCGCGACACAGTAATTCAGTTGTACTGGCAAACAGGAGGTTTAACTGTTTTAAGAGATACGGACACGTACATAAATGGTATAATAATGAAATGTATTTACAAGTAACAGTAAGTATGTGCAAGAATTAAAAAAAGTTTAATAACACCAACAGCTACTTACTATTTTAATGGGATGTATGAGGTTAATGGGATGAACACAATTTCAGAATATTTGGTGGAATATTAGATAAAGACACTCGCATTTCATCATCAAGCATTTTTAAGCTTCCCCTTCCTATCCATATATCAAGAGCAGGAGCAGCAATGCACTACTGGGAGCTAGTTTCAAATAAAAAACCTCTGACTTCAGCTCAGCGTTTAAGCTGCCGCCCTCAGAGCTTGGTGAGTCCAATTAACTACTGCCCGCGCTGCAAGCACACTGCTGTCCCACTCACTGACTACACATGCAGTCACGAGCCAATTAAGGAGACTACACGTGCAGTCAGGAGCCAATGTGCCGCCAATGGGAATAGTTTCAGTTTCCACTGAGCTGCGCCAATAGGTTAAGATGATCTGTGACCCCCTAGGTATCAATCACGTGTCAACCATGTGATATGCGAAGCAGGCAGGCGGAAAGTCAGAAACCAAAAAAAAAATGTAAAAAAAAAATTAAATTTAAAAAAATTTGTGCTGAAGCAGGGACACACCTACACACTGCTGCCGACACACTAGTGTGTCCCGACACACAGTTTGGAAAGCACTGCCTTAGAGAGTGGTTGCTCAGAACTTCTATTCACAGCAGGCTCCCCAAAGGAGGCTTGATTGGTTTACAAGGAGTGGGATCGATTTCAGCTCTCAGATGGGGTGGTCTATTGAAGGGGCCCCTCCGATGATTCAGAGGAGAGTTGGCAGCTGTTTCTCCCAGAGAAGCATAGGGGGACAGTGTTGAATGCATTACCTGATAAGCATGGATACCCGGGACCTGATAGAACATTTAAGTTAGTCAGGGATCGTTTCTACTGGCCATGTATGCGAACTGAGTTTGAAAGTTACTGTCACTCCTGTCTTTGCTGCATCCAGAGGAAGACTTTGCCTTACAGAGCTGCCCCAAGGGGCCATCTACAGAGTCCCATGGATTTGCTGTGCATCTTGTATCTGAAACCTGACACGAGTGGTCAAGGGAACGTATTAGTAGTAATTGATCATTTCACCCGTTATGCTCAGGCTTATCCAACAAGAGATCAAAGAGCTATTACTGTTACCAAAGTGTTAGTGGAGAAATTCTTTGTTCATTATGGATTACCTCAGAGAATTCACTCTGACCAATGAAGAGATTTTGAAAGCAGGCTCATTAAACAGCTATTGGATCTTCTGAGAATTAAGAAGTCGAGAACAACACCTTACCACCTTCAAGGGGATCCTCAACCTGAGAGGCTTAATCATACCCTTCTGGACATGCTTGGAACCCTTCCATATGACCAAAAACAGCACTGGAGCAGGCACATTTCCGCTGTGGTTCATGCCTATAACAGTACTGAAAATGATGCAACAGGTTATTCACCATATAGGCTGTTGTTTGGGAGAGAAGCTTGTTTGCAAGTGGACTTGGCTTTCTGTATCTCAATAGACCGAACTTCAGCTACGATCTACAGGGGCTATGTGAACAGACTCAGAAAGAACCTAAAGATGGCCTATGAGAAGGCCCAAGAAGCTTCTGATGTTAGAGGTCAGCGGAATATGAAGAATTATGATTTGAAAGTTAGGATTCATGATTTACAGCCAGGTGACAAAGTGTTACTAAGGAATCTATGTCTCTTTGGAAAGCATAAGTTAGCTGACCGGTGGAGTTCTCAAAAATATGTCATCTGTAAGCAGCTGTCTGGTCTTCCTGTATACCAGATCCGGCCTCATGGGAAGACAGGGCCTCTGAAGACCTGGATTGAAATCATCTACTGCTCCTGAGTGAAGCAGTCAGAGTACCTGTGAGAACTGAGACTTCGTTAACCAAACCGTCTTCTTCCAGGCAGGTTCCAGTAACCAGATCTCGACCTCTACCGTCAGATGAAGCTGTAACAATAGAAGACGACAGTGGTGATGATCTGCAGGTAGGATAGTTGTGGACATCTGAACCCATGAATGCCACTCCATCCACTGCTTATCAGCACTTGGGTGTACTCCGGCCTGATGGACCTGAATTTGTACCCCAGGTGCAAGATAATTCAGAGCTAGTAGAGCAAGACTACCAGTTAGTCCAAGAACCTAATGAAGGGCTTCCGGAAGGGAGTTCCTCTGAACCTGATGCAGAGCTTTTTGAGGAAAGTCACCTTGAACCTGATGAAAAATCCAAAGAGACTGACCTCGAGCCCAAAGAACAGAGAGTTAAGAGAACAGTGAGACCCCCCCTCAGATTACCATATGACACTCCTGGAACAAGCTCAGAAGAAGCAATTCCCACTGTTCATAGACTTCCTGATTCTCAGGAATGTTCTATAGTGGTACCAGGGATTGATGTCTAATGCGTTTGTTAGGAAATGTAATAAAATAAACCTAAGATCACAGGCTTAAGCTGTTGGTCTATATGTAAGGTTACTGTATAAATGTTGTTATTATTAACTGCACTAATTTTTTTCGTTTAAATGATTTTTATTAACAAAAGGTGCATTGAAATATACACGGTAAAGGCACATTTCTTACATCAATATTAAAGTGACAATTCGTTAGAACAGCAACTTTCAATAATCAATGACCAATTTTTTTTAAGAAAAAGTTTTGAGGATTAGATAAGGGAAGAGGTGAATCACACCAGGGAAGACCTGGGTGAAGGTATTCATGAAGAGGAGTATGATGAGGTGGGGGATGGGGAGTGGGGTAGGGTTTAGGGAGAAAGGTTTAAAAGAGAAGGGTACAGAATTTTATCCCATCTGGTTTAATGCAAAATTTGAGTTGGAAGATTATAATTATGTCATGAAGGTTTCAAATACGGGGTGATATATGATTGTTACCGCTAGGGAAAAGTTGTGGAATAAGCCTAATAATTATGATCTTGGGGGCCCTGCTCCCATATAAACTGAATGTTAGTTATCATGTCTTGCTTACCTAGATAACAATGATGCATCTTTTCTAATGTGAGAATATGGCTGACTTCACATTGCCATTGAGCAACCGTAGGTATCTCTTGTGTTTTCCACAATCAAGGAATTAATCTTTTAGCACACGATAGCATTAATAAAAGTAGTTTTCTGCGATAAATACATGTGAGTTTAGGGATGTGGCTGAGGAGAATGATTTGTGGAGATAGCGTAATGTTAGTGCCCAAGATATTAGATATGTGTCTCTCTATTTGATTCCAGAAGTTATTTAGGAGGGGGCAGGACCACCAAATATGGATGATGTTACCCTCTTCTCCACATCTCCTCCAGCAACTGGAGGAGGCGGTAGGATATATAACTTTCAAGCGTTGTGGGGTTAAATACCAACGAGCTAAAATTTTGTAATTGAGTTCAGAAATGGTCAAGGACATGGAAGAGGAATGTGTATAGCGGAAGCATCGCCTCCAAGTTTCAGCGTCTAGGTCAATGAGGAGCTCGTCTGTCCATCTCTTTAAGTATGTTGGTTTTTTCTCAGGGAATGAGCCTCTGAGGATTTTGTACATCAAGGATAGATGCGCCTTACTTATTTTTGGGTTGACACATAGCTGTTCGAAAGCAGTTAAGGGTCTCAGAATCATATCTTTATGTGGACTATGTGTGATGGCGTGTCTAATCTGTAAGTAAGAGTACCAACAATGAAAGGGTGATCCTAGCTCTTCATTAAGTGTGATTCTGTCTTTCACATCTGAAGGGGTGGTTATTAAGTAGATAGGTAAAGCCGTAAGGATTTTGTTGGCAGGGGTATGTGTAAAGCGGCTATGTTTGAGAAATAAGTGGTATTGAAGTAGAGGGGTTAAGGGGGATATAATTGTGGATACACCTTTTGTATGTGTGAGTATATCGTCCCATATAGCCAAAGTGGTTTTAGTGTAATCATTGAGTTGTATGATATGCGGTCTGGAGTCTTTGGGTATCCAAGGCAAGTCTCTCATATGGTCAACTCGTGATAAATAGCTTTCTATTTGTATCCAGATCTTTGAGGGGTTGGCATGATTCCATGCCACAACTCTGGCCAGATGTGCAGCTTTGTAGTAGTTAAGTAAATTAGGTACACCCAACCCTCCATCTTCCTTGCTCAAATACATAGTGTGTTGGGCTATTCTAGGTCGTTTGTATGACCAAATAAAGGAGTTAATCAATTTTTGCTGTTTACGGAGAAAGGGTTTCGGTATGGCCATGGGCAGGGTTTGAAAAAGATACAAATATTTAGGTAGTATCATCATTTTCACTGTGTTTATCCGTCCAAGCCAAGATAGATGTCCTTGTCTATGCCAGTTTTCTAGTAAGGTTTTAATGTTATTCTGAAGGTTTATGAAATTGTCAGGAAATAGTTTATGTATATCTTTGGGAATCGTTAAGCCTAGGTATTTGAGTTTGTCGACTAATAGAAATTTTGTGTGTTGTGTTATACTGAGGATATCTTGAGGCGTCAGATTAAGTAGCATTATGCCCGACTTCTCCATGTTAATGGTGAAGTTGGAAATTTGTTTGTAGTCGTCTAGTATTCGTATGAGGGCCGGTAGGGAAGTAGTTGGGGACGTCAATGTAAAGATCATGTCATCCGCAAACAAGAGGCATTTTTGGGTTATGTCTCCGAACTTGAGGCCCTGAATTTGATGGCAATTTCTGATTTGTAGTGCTAATACTTCGACTGTGAGGGCAAATAATAGGGGTGAAAGTGGGCAGCCCTGACGGGTTCCGTTGGAAATGGGGAAAGATTGAGAAATAGTGCTATTTACTTTAACTTTTGCACTCGGATTGCGGTAGAGTGCCTGTATTCTATTGACGAACAACTCGGAGAAGCCGAATTTTGACAGTGTGGACCACATAAATTGCCAGTCCACCCTGTCAAATGCTTTCTCAGCATCTGTGGATAGTAGGGTAAGTGGTGAACGGTCATTATGTGCGCATTGCAGTGAGTGGAGCAGTCTGGTTGTATTGTCCCTGGCTTCCCTTCCTTTAATGAAGCCCACCTGGTCAGGGTGGATAATATCAGGTAATATCAGATTCAAGCGATTGGCTAAAATTTTAGCGTATATTTTCATGTCTATATTTATAAGTGAGATAGGTCTATAATTGCTAACCGAATCTGTCGGTTTGCCTGGCTTAGGAATAACTGTGATCATAGCTTCTAGAAGGGAGCCAGGGAAAATGACACCCTGATCAATATCAGTATAGAGCGATAATAGATGTGGGTTAAGCTGTTGTTGTAAAAGTTGGTAAAATTTCGTCGTGAAACCGTCAGGGCCTGGGGCTTTTCCGCTCGGTAATGATTTTATGACCGTGCTAATGTCCTGAAGGGTGATGGGGGAATCTAGAAATTGCCTGTTTTCTTCTGTGATAGTAGGTGTATCGATAGTAGCTAGGTACGAATTTAAAAGTTCTTTCTTATTTTGGGATGGGTTATCTGCAATATTGTATAGCTTCCTATAATAAGAAACAAATGAGTTAACAATGCCTTCATTAGCATGAATGGTTTCACCGGTAGGTCGTCGAATTGTTCTAATGAAATTGGAGAGTCTCTGTTTTTTAAGAGATCTAGCAAGTAGACGTCCAGCCTTGTTGCTTTCTACAAAAAATTTAGATTTTGTGGTCAGTGCTCTCATATGGGCTTTTTGAACTAGAAATCTATTAAGGGCCTCTCTTGCTGCAGTCATATTATCGAGTTTAGAAGAAGAAGATGGGTCTAGCTTAAGTGCGGCTTCACAGGTCGTCAGATCATTAGTTAAGGAGGTGAATTGAGCAGTATGTAATTTGCGCTGAGTTGCGTTATGTTTTATTATGACCCCCCTTATGTAACATTTGTAGGCCTCCCAATTATTTGCGGACGACGTGTCTTCTGGTCTATTAAGGGCAAAGAATTCATCTGAGAATTTTTTAAGGTCGTCAACTATAGCTTGGTCAGTTAGTAGTTGGTCATTGAGTTTCCAGTTGTATGTAGTGTTAGGTTTACTAGCCCACTTAAAGCAAGTAGAAACCATACTGTGGTCGGACCAAGAAGTATGGGTTATTTTTGAGCTAACTAGGCCTGAGAGGAGAGTTTGATCACATAAAATGTAATCAAGCCTGGAGTATGTGTGTTGTGGGTGTGAAAAGAAAGTGTAATACTGCATATCAGTGTGTACTATTCTCCAAGTATCAAACAAATTAATAGCTCGTAGGGCCATACAGTTGGATTTGAGGGTATTATTGCGCAAGTATGATTTCCCACTTGATGTGTCTAGAACTGGATTCATAGGGAAATTAAAATCTCCACCAACTATAATCGGGCCTTTGGCTGTATCTAGTATTAAGTTGGTTAGATGTTTAAAGAAGTGGGGGGTGGGTCTGTTTGGGGCATAAATATTTACCAGGGTAATAGGAGCGCCATAACACAATCCAATCAAAATTAAGATTCTACCCTCATTGTCTGAATGTTTTTGTATTAACTCGAAGGGGAGGTTGCGTCTAAATGAAATACTAACTCCATTTTTTCTATGTGTACCCGAGCTACAGAAATGTTGGTCGAAATATCTCTTGGATAGGATTGGCTCGTGATTTTTCTTAAAATGTGTCTCTTGGGTCATTATGATGTCAATTTTATGTTTATGAAAATCGTGGAACGCAATAGAGCGTTTTTCTGCTGATAAGAAACCTTTAACATTTTGTGTGGCTATGCGTAGAGACTCTGCTCTATGGCTTGGACGAAGAGTTGTCATAGTAACTGGTGTATGTGGTTTTGGAACAAATCTAAGAAGAGAAACCAGATGGGATGTTGGGGGAAGGGGTTAGTTGAGGGAACCTGTTGAGGTGGGACGAGAGGGTTGGTATTGGTGGAGTGAGTAACCAGGAGGGAACAAATATAGCAGGAAGGGATGAAAAGGGGGTAATGGTAATAAAAACAATATGAAAGCAAATAACAGTGATTAGAACAACAATAATTCTGTTAGCAATAAAATAGAATATTATTCCTGAGAGATCGTAGATATGAATGTAAAGTGGAGTTGTGATTTAAAATTTCGTTTTGGGAGCTATTGTTACAGGCCGGGTGTCAGTGCAATCAAAGGTAACATAATTATTATTTAGCGAGATGTAGTACTTCTTCAGCTATGAGGAATATCTGGGTTGTGGAGATTGTCTGATTCGAGATCTGCTATTAGTTTTTAGGGTATTATATCTAATGATGATAAGATGGCACTAAGAGTGTCGTATGATAACGACTGAGCGGCTGTATAATATGTGATTATGTTTTGTAATATAGTTTGGAGATTCGGGTCTTATTGGGCAATCATTAAAGACCATAACTACAAAGTGGATAGTGTGATAAAGATCTTAACTACATCAGGTTGTGCCGCCTCTTTTGTCTATAGGTCTGTATTTATAGCTATAGAGAATTTGTATATGGAATGTGCAATCTGTATGTTGTGCAATATTGTCAAAGCAAAATCAACTGTAAACAACAGCAATGAGTTAAACTCAATATAGAATCTAACAAAACATTAAATAAAAGGAATATAATGTCCTCATAACATGTCTGGGATATAGATTCCATCATATATAGCCCAGTGCCTTTTTCCATCCCCCTTGAGCATATATAAAAGGTGGATAAATGTCCTAGGTTCAGGCACAGATATTTCTTGTATACTTGGGAGAATGTGGGGAACATTTCAACAGTGAGAAAATAACCTATACATAAAATCTGTGAAAAGAACATATGGTTATTTACAGATCTATAACTGAAGATCATTACAAAAAGGATATTGAGAGGTTCATCTTCAACATTCAGGATCAGCTATAAAGGACAAGCAAGGGAAATAAGCAAGTAGTGTTAGAACAACATGATAAGGTTACTCATCTGACAGAGTCCGTGTCCATGATATCAGTAATGTCCATGTTAGTGGAGGAGATTTGCCTTCTTTTATTCTGACTGGGGATGGAATCTGGACCTGGTCTTCTTTGAGGCAAAGAATTGGGAAGTCTGTTCTGTAGCTTGTGAGGGGAGTGAGGAATGTTCTCATCCGGTGTGGAGATATTCAGGATGTTGCAGAATCTACCGATGTCAGAAGGCGAAGAGCACTCTGTTTTTTTCCCATTTTTCATGACGATAACAGATGTAGGAAAGCCCCACCTATAAGGGATGTGAAGTGTACGAAGATGTGATGTCAAGGGCTGGAAATCTCGTCTCTTTTGTAGTGTCCTGAGGGATAAATCTTGGTAAATTTGTACTTTATGGTCCTGAAAGTGAATAACTTGTCTTTTCCTGGCAGCATTATATATCTCCTCTTTTTGTCTATAGTTCTGAAAATGTACTATAATGTCTCTTGGAGGAGAGTCTTCAGGGGGTTTTGGTCGGAGTGCCCTGTGAGCTCTATCCAGAGGGATTTCTGAATGCTCCAAAAGGTTATCTCCTAATATGACAGTAAATAGAGCCTGAAGGTATTCTCGGATATCATTGGTTGAGACTGATTCTGGTATCCCCCTAAAGCGGAGATTCCCTCTCCTGGTACGATTTTCCAAATCGTCAATTTTGTCTTCTAATTCTGTGATGTGTTGGATTTGCCGTATCTGGTTAGTTGAGAGATTTGCCAGTTTTTGTGCTACCACATACTCATGCTCTTCTAGGGTGTCGACCCTGTGGTTAAGATCATTAATTTATTTTTTCAAGTCAGCACATTCGTTTTTGATACATGTTTTGACCTGTTCGATTAGGGCTGCTATGGCTTTGTAGGTTATTGGTGTGTCGTCATCTTGAGTCAGATTTGTGGTTGTAGTGTCATTAGTTATAGATGATCCATTATCTTGATCTTCTTCAATGGGAGCCATCTGGGGTTCCAATGATTTGGCTGTGGGTACTTGGTCTGTTTGTTTAAAAAAAGCGTGTACTGCGCCCTGATTAGTTTGTGATGATTTTTGTGGTTTATCTTGGCGGGTGTTCTTCCTTTGTGACATGGTATTGGAGGTTGGTGGTAGGCTTTTACAATCTTCCTTAAAAATCCCAATGCACAGTATCTCCCAGGGAATGTACCCACACAGGGTGTTAGCGGTAAAAAGGGAGCTGGTTATGACCTGTCACAATTGCGCTTGGTGGGAAACGGAGCAGGGGTATGTGCTGCAACTTGCTGCAAGAGATGTAATAATCCTGGTATTTGGTGACAGCAGTGATTTTTTATGTAGCCCCTGTGAGAGGATGTGTATACTCAGCTTTTAAAGCGCTCTGCGTAATCTTTTTTATTTTCTATGATCTGGGTAGAGAGTCCGTGTAGGCCGGGGTAAGGCAGCTAGTAAATTGCAGAATCATGCAAGCGGTTTCACAATTAAAGATTCCCTTGCTTGGATGTGCCTGTTTCAGGGATAATAGTAGCATGGATTAAGTTGAGCTGATGACCGGACAGGGTTTGGTAGTGGGTCTGTACTTCAACAGTTGGTACAATATTGCTCTCTGTAGCTTGAGCACGCAGAAAAGAAATTTACATATATATTAAAAGTGCGTCATTGAATTTTGTCTTGTAATCCAGATACAGATCTAACTCTTTTTGGTCCTATATATATATAGGGAGGCCATTAATAAAGGGTAACCACAGCTTTCAAGTGTCTTTTCAACTTAATAAAATTAGTAATATCCCAAAGTACAGAGGTAATGAGTGCTTGATATAGAAGTGCGTTGTATGAGCGGTTCCTAGTTTATCTGCGGTGGCATGTGAGCAGATGGATTAGGCCCTATTCAGCAGTGGTGTGGGTCTGGTGGTGGGATAAACCGCTGAGTCGTCTGTGCATACATTTGTAATAATGAGTGCCCGTCTGGGGCGGTAATAGGCCCGGGTCAGTGTGTATAGCGATAACGCCTTACCGGCTAATGTTAAGCTGGATCCGGTCTTGACAGATTGCGTAGTCAGTGATGTTGATACAGCCGGTGTCTTTAGGCATCCTGGTCTCAAGCGCCTTCTTTATCAGCTGCGTGTAGGGCTCCGACACTTGCAGAGTTCCGCATTAAAACCCCCATGAGTAGTAGTGCCGCGGTGTTTGCTGCAGTGATGGCCGTAGGCCAGTCGAGATTCTCCGGCCTCGTGCTAGATTAAGAGCTGATTTTTCAAGGATGGCTTCTTGGTTACTTATCACATCTGTATATCATTAAAGGATCACCATAAGTGCGGATATGATCGCTATTTTGGTGAAAACACCCGGCCCGTGCACAGAGCTTCACTGAAGTGCGGCCATCATGGTCGGCTGCTCGCTCCGCCCCCTTAACTGCACTAATTTTATCTCTTTGGGGGACCACATTTTTTTTTTTTTTTTTTTGAATGGGGTGGATGTAGCACAGGCTGAGTATTGCTCTCTAAAACATTGCATTTTTGTGGCTAAACTAAAACATTGCATTTTGTTGCTAAACTGATAGCTCACAGAGACTGGAGGAGAGACTCTATTGGTTACTGCTAACAACGAGGGCAAGCAAGGACTGGAGGAGAGAGGAGAGTGGTGATTTGATCAGAGAGGCCATTTAAAAAAAAAAAAGGAAATGTTGGTGGGTTGGTAGTTTTGTTTTGGGAGAAGAAGGGAGAAAGCCTGGCACAGCAGGATTAACAGCAAATCCTTCACAGCAGACACCTTTCAGCAGAGAAACGAGACAGAAAGTGAAAAATCCTGTTCCCTTACTGGTAATGCAGCTCCTTCTGAATGTGGATCACCACATCAGTTAATGTTGTTTACTCTGTGACACTTTGTGAAGATACCGTTATCCATCCTGTGGATTACAAATATTGTTTTACCAGAGGCTGAGTACTCAACCACAAAATTTAAAGGGCCCCAATGCTTGCAGACTTTGGGGCATATGTATCAAGCTCCGTATGGAGCTTAATGCCCCGTGTTTCTGGCGAGTCTGAAGACTCGCCAGAAACAGCAGTTATGAAGCAGCGGTCACAAAGACCGCTGCTCCATAACCTGTCTGTCTGCTCTGAGCAGACGAACAGACATCGCCGGAAATTAACCCGATCTAGTACGATCAGGTTGATTGACACCCCCCTGCTGGTGGCCGATTGGCCGCGAGTCAGCAGGGGGCGGCGTTGCACTAGCAGCTCAAATTATTCAAAATAGTATCACCTCTCAATAAGTGTTTTATTTCTAAGTTGATACGTAGAGTATTTCCTATTATAAACAATCAAAAACAAATACTTTAGAGAAATGATATTGAAAATACAGACCCCAAAGTAGAAACTTAATGCAACAAAAGTGAATAGACCTGTGGTTACTGACACACAAGTTAGATCACTGAAACAAAATTGAGTACACCTATGATTTCCAATTAGCCAAATTGCATGACCATAGTTACCAGAACAGTCTAATTTTTTGACCAATGGGCTGTGTCTATCTGCAAGTTTGCATCATGTCTCCACATGGAAAAGAATTGCCAGAGGAATTTAAAAATCTGATAGTGAGACTTCCAAAAGATGGAAAAGGATACAGGAATATTGATGACCAACTAAAAAAAAAATAGAAAGCAAATAATGCGCTACCACCCAATAAAAACTACAAATTAAGAACCAACAAATTATAGTAACAAATACATTAAACAATACTATTTTCCACACACTGCTTCTCAACTTAGCAGTTTATAAATATTCATGAATGTGCAGAAAAATGTCCCTTTAATCAAAGGTGTAATGTTGGAAAACAGGTAATCGTGATGGTCCTCTATATCCCTTTTATTCAGCGTATCTTATGTTGCAGCTTCTCAGCACAGTCCCATCAAAGACTCCATGGTTGTATACAACCTGATGCGCACATCATACAGAACGATCCTGTGAGTAATACCCAGGGAAGGGGGTTTTGATAATTGATAACTACCAAACAGATTACACTTAGAGCATGCTGCGCTTCTCTTTCTTCATATTTTTCAGCATTGATGACCAACTAAAAATCCATCAAAATGCAGTTGCAGTAGTAATCAGCAGGTATAGGTCGATACACAGTGCCACAAATCAGAGCCACAGTGGCTGTCCTCCTTAAATGACACCACGGAGAGTGCACTACTTGCACAATCTAGCTTTGAAAAACAGGCAACAGGCAAGTGCTTCAGATTTGCATTAAGGCAAGTGCTTTAGATTTGGCTCAGGGGTTATCGATAGAAATTGGATTTTCTGTGACAGCTCAGACAGTGCTAAGGGCATTGCATAATGTCAACTTCTATGGACAGCATCCAAGGAAAAAAACCTTGCTTACTCTTCGGTACAAAACTGCAAGATTAAACTTTGCTAAACAACATGAAAAGCCTGATAAATACTGGGTAATACTGGTAAGATGGCCAAGACCAAGATACATTTTATTAGCTCAGATGGGGTGCAGTATGTTTGGTGTGAACCTGGTCAGGATTATTAAAGTGAATGCATAGTCCCAACTGAGAATCTTGGAGGTGGGAGTGTGACGATATGGGGCTGCATGACTGCAAAAGGTGTTGGGGAGATGACATTTATAGATGGCACCATGAATGCCTGCAATATACCAAAATACTGGCTGACAAGATGATTCCAAGTCTCCAGAAGTTTGGCAGAGGATGAATATGCCAGAATGATAATGATCCAAAGCACACTGCCAAAATCACAAAGTAGTTTCTAAAGGAGAAACAAGCGAAAACTATGACCTGGCCAAGTATGTCACCTGACTTGAATCCAGTAGAACACCTTTGGGGTATTTTAAAGAGAATGGTAGAGCAACACAACCCCTCCAGCAAAGAGCAGCTGAAAACAATTACCTCTGAAGAAAAACAGGCAACAGGCAAATGCTTCAGATTTGCATCAAGATAAGGGCTTCAGATTTGGCTCAGGGGTTATCAATAGAAATTGGAGTTTCTGTGACAGCTCAGACAGTGCTAAGGGCATTGCATAATGTGAACTTCTATAGACAGCATCCAAGGAAAAAACCCTTGCTTACTCTTCGGCACAAAACTGCTTTTTTTTTCAGATCAGATGGGGTGTAGCATGTTTGGTGTGAACCTGGTCAGGATTATTACAATGAATGCATAGTCCCAACATAGAATCATGGAGGTGGGAGTGTGACGATATGGGGCTGTATGACTGCAAAAGGTGTTGGGGAGATGACATTTATAGATGGCACCATGAATGCCTGCAATATACCAAAATAATGACTGACAAGATGACTCCCAGTCTCCAGAAGTTTGGCAGAGGAAGAATATTCCAGAATGATAATGATCCAAAGCACACTGCCAAAATCACAAAGGAGTTCCTAAAGGAGATACAAGTGAAAACTATTACCTGGCCAAGTATGTCACCTGACTTGAATCCAGTAGAACACCTTTGGGGGCATATTTATCAAGCTCCGTACGGAGCTTGATGCCCCGTGTTTCCGGGAAGTGCACTCTTTCTTGTTACTATATACTGTATATATATACTGTATATATATATATATATATATATATATATACATTGATTAGACCAGAGATTTAATGC
The DNA here is from genome assembly GCF_027579735.1 of Bombina bombina. NCBI lineage: Eukaryota > Metazoa > Chordata > Amphibia > Anura > Bombinatoridae > Bombina > Bombina bombina. The sequence continues at coordinate 649,892,346 of NC_069500.1, read as the reverse complement.
AATACTCTTGTTATTTTGATATATATATATATATATATATATATATATATATACAGTATATATATATATATATATATATATACAGATACTCGTCGACTTACGACCTATGCGACTTACGGCCATCCGTACTTACGACTATCGGTCGCACTGAAGAGGCGATACGTGCGCAAAGGCGGTACTTGCAACCATCGGTCGCAAAGGCGGTACTTACGACCATCGGTCGCAAAGGCGGTACTTACGTCCATCGGTCGCGCTGAGGGTGATGCTTATTTGCGTATGTGCGTAAAGGGGCAAGGCAGTGCTTGTGTGCGCAAAGGCGGTACTTACGTCCATCGGTCGCACTGAGGGTGATGCTTATTTGCGTATGTGCGTAAAGGGGCAAGGCAGTGCTTGTGTGCGCAAAGGCGGTACTTACGACCATCGGTCGCAAAGGCGGTACTTACGACCATCGGCAAGACAGTGCTTGTGTGCGCAAAGGCGGTGCTTGTGTGTGATGAGAAGTGACTGTAAGCAGCAGCCTTTGTATGGGTCTGACCATGTCGCAGTCCAAAAGGCCGGTACCGTGTAGTGGCAAAGAGGCTACAAAGAAGAGGAAAGCTCTTGATTTGGAGTTAAAAATGAAAGTAATAAAGCAGTATGACGAAGGTAAAAAAGTGAATGCGATTGCCCGTGATATGAAACTGTCGCATTCCACAGTTTCCACAATCATTAAGGACAAGGAACGCATACGTGAAGCTGTAAAAGGTTCCGCACCAATGAAATCAACAATAATAACAAAACAACGTCAAGGGCCCATTCATGAAATGGAGAAATTATTAATGTTGTGGATAGAAGATCAAATACAAAAACGTACACCCATAAGCCTTCTAACAATTCAGATGAAGGCTAAAAGTTTGTTTGAGACTTTAAAGGAGAAAGCTGGTGAGGATTACAAAGAGAATTTCCAGGCAAGCACTGGATGGTTTAAACGTTTTAGAAGAAGATTCAGTCTGCATAATGTGCGGGTTTCAGGAGAAGCAGCAAGTGCAGATTCAGAAGCCGCTGCAAAGTTCATTGACACTTTGGATGAATTAATCCAAGAGGGAGGGTATTTACCTGAACAAATATTCAACGTTGATGAAACGGGTCTGTTCTGGAAACGGATGCCTGAGCGCACATACATTCACCAAGAATCAAAAACCATGCCAGGATTTAAAGCATTCAAGGATCGGGTAAGCTTGTTACTTGGAGGAAACGTTGTTGGTTTTAAGCTTAAGCCATTTCTTATCTATCGCTCAGAAAACCCACGTGCATTTAAAAACATTAATAAGCACACGCTGCCTGTGTATTACCGGTCAAATGCTAAATCGTGAATGACTCAGGCATTGTTCACAGACTGGTTTGTTAACTGTTTCATTCCCCAAGTTCGTGAATATTGCTTAGGGAAAGTAATCCAGTTCAAAATTTTAATGATTTTAGACAACGCACCTGGACATCCACCACACCTGGGTGACCTTAATCCTGATGTAAAAGTGGTTTATATGCCACCTAACACAACACCACTCATTCAACCTATGGACCAAGGGGCAATTGCCACGTTTAAAGCATACTACCTCAGATCTACATTCGCCCAAGCCATAGCTGCTACAGATGCTGATGATGACATAACATTGCGTGATTTTTGGAAAAGTTATAACATTCTTCAGTGCATAAAAAATATTGCAGCAGCGTGGGAGGATGTAACAGAAAAGTGCATGAATGGAATTTGGAAGAAGTGCCTAAAACGATATGTGACCAGATTTGAGAGATTTGAAACAGAGGAAGAGCTCGATGAAATTCGAGAAAACATTGTAAGACTTGCAAACAATCTTGAATTGGAATGTGAAGTGGAAGATGTAGAAGAGCTGTTAGATTATGAGTCAAAAGAACTTTCAAATGAAGATCTAATAGAACTGGAAGCAGAGAGAGTTGCAGAGGAAAATAGGAGAGAGGAAGAAGACAAAGAAGAAGAAGAGCCAGAGAAGAAATTCACTGCAAAGGGGTTGGCTGAAGGCTTTACATTGCTAAATAAAGCTGTCTCCTGTTTTGAAAACATGGACCAGAATGTTGAAAGATTTAACAAGGTTGACCGTCAAATTCAGGAAGCTGTGCGTGGCTATCGTGAAATCTATGAGGAGAAAAAGAAACAAACGCGTCAAACAAAGCTCAGCATGTTTTTTGAAAAGAACACTGCATCTGAAACCCCTCCAGCCTCAACTCACCAAGATGATAATACTGTAACTCTGATGACATAACTGTAAAAGTACAGTAAAAGAAAAATTTAAGTTCAGTTACTTTTCTTAAAAAAAGTAAAATAAGTGTTAAAGTTCCTGCAAACTACTGTACAGGTACAGTAAATGTTATGTTATTATTTGCATAGTACTACAGGTAGAGTACAAAAAAAAATGTTATTTTATTACAGTACAGTATAGGTACAGTACAGTAAATGTCAGTACAGTAATAGTATTTGCACAGTAAATGTTATGTTATTATTTGCACAGTACAGGTACAGTACAGTAAAGGTTATTTTATTATTCATACTGTGATGATACTGTATTAGTAAAGGAATTTAATTTAAAACAACTCTGGTGTTATTGTTATTATTAATCATGAAATGTCAGCCCAACACATCACACAATAGACCATATTATTTACATGCCATATATTTTGTCCGACTTACGTCCAAATCGTCTTACGACCGGAAGGTCAGAACGTAACGCGGTCGTAAGTCGACGAGTATCTGTATATATATATATATATATATATATATATATATATATATATATATATATATATATATATATATACAGGCAGGATGAAGGAAGGCACTCACTAGTCTTTTCATCAAATCTTTATTATCAAGCGTGACGTTTCGGGGACACACTCCCCTTCCTCAGACTGTTCCAATTAGCCAATAGAATGCAAGCTCAATCCGATTGGCTGATTGGATCAGCCAATAGGATTGAACTTCAATCCTATTGGCTGATTGCATCAGCCAATAGGATTTTTTCTACCTTAATTCCGATTGGCTGATAGAATTCTATCAGCCAATCGGAATCTAAGGGACGCCATCTTGGATGACGTCATTTAAAGGAACCGTCATTCAGTAAGAAGACTCCGGATGAAGAGGATGCTCCACATCGGATGTCTTGAACATGGACCCACTCCGCGTCGGATGGATGATGATAGAAGATGCCATCTGGATGAAGACTTCTGCCCATCTGGAGGACCACTTCGCCTGGCTTGGAAGAAGGCTTCTCCCAGCTTCATTGAGGACTTCGGCCCGGTTGGATGAAGACTTCTGCCGCTTCCTTGAGGATGGATGTCCGGTCTTACAGGGAGTGCAGAATTATTAGGCAAGTTGTATTTTTGAGGATTAATTTTATTATTGAACAACAACCATGTTCTCAATGAACCCAAAAAACTAATTAATATCAAAGCTCAATAGTTTTGGAAGTAGTTTTTAGTTTGTTTTTAGTTATAGCTATTTTAGGGGGATATCTGTGTGTGCAGGTAACTATTACTGTGCATAATTATTAGGCAATTTAACAAAAAACAAATATATACCCATTTCAATTATTTATTTTTACCAGTGAAACCAATATAACATCTCAACATTCACAAATATACATTTCTGACATTCAAAAACAAAACAAAAACAAATCAGTGACCAATATAGCCACCTTTCTTTGCAAGGACACTCAAAAGCCTGCCATCCATGGATTCTGTCAGTGTTTTGATCTGTTCACCATCAACATTGCGTGCAGCAGCAACCACAGCCTCCCAGACACTGTTCAGAGAGGTGTACTGTTTTCCCTCCTTGTAAATCTCACATTTGATGATGGACCACAGGTTCTCAATGGGGTTCAGATCAGGTGAACAAGGAGGCCATGTCATTAGATTTTCTTCTTTTATACCCTTTCTTGCCAGCCACGCTGTGGAGTACTTGGACGCGTGTGATGGAGCATTGTCCTGCATGAAAATCATGTTTTTCTTGAAGGATGCAGACTTCTTCCTGTACCACTGCTTGAAGAAGGTGTCTTCCAGAAACTGGCAGTAGGACTGGGAGTTGAGCTTGACTCCATCATCAACCCGAAAAGGCCCCACAAGCTCATCTTTGATGATACCAGCCCAAACCAGTACTCCACCTCCACCTTGCTGGCGTCTGAGTCGGACTGGAGCTCTCTGCCCTTTACCAATCCAGCCACGGGCCCATCCATCTGGCCCATCAAGACTCACTCTCATTTCATCAGTCCATAAAACCTTAGAAAAATCAGTCTTGAGATATTTCTTGGCCCAGTCTTGACGTTTCAGCTTGTGTGTCTTGTTCAGTGGTGGTCGTCTTTCAGCCTTTCTTACCTTGGCCATGTCTCTGAGTATTGCACACCTTGTGTTTTTGGGCACTCCAGTGATGTTGCAGCTCTGAAATATGGCCAAACTGGTGGCAAGTGGCATCTTGGCAGCTGCACGCTTGACTTTTCTCAGTTCATGGGCAGTTATTTTGCGCCTTGGTTTTTCCACACGCTTCTTGCGACCCTGTTGACTATTTTGAATGAAACGCTTGATTGTTCGATGATCACGCTTCAGAAGCTTTGCAATTTTAAGAGTGCTGCATCCCTCTCAAGATATCTCACTATTTTTTACTTTTCTGAGCCTGTCAAGTCCTTCTTTTGACCCATTTTGCCAAAGGAAAGGAAGTTGCCTAATAATTATGCACACCTGATATAGGGTGTTGATGTCATTAGACCACACCCCTTCTCATTACAGAGATGCACATCACCTAATATGCTTAATTGGTAGTAGGCTTTTGAGCCTATACAGCTTGGCGTAAGACAACATGCATAAAGAGGATGATGTGGTCAAAATACTCATTTGCCTAATAATTCTGCACTCCCTGTAAGAACAGTAAGTCGATCTTCAGGGGGTTAGTGTTAGGTTTTTTTTAAGGGCGTATTGGGTGGGTTTATTTTTTAGGTTAGGGCTTTGGGCTGCAATAGAGCAAAATGCCCTTTTAAGGGCAATGCCCATCCAAATGCCCTTTTCAGGGCAATGGGGAGCTTAGGTTTTTTTAGTTAGTATTTTATTTGGGGGGGTTGGTTGTGTGGGCGGTGGGTTTTACTGTTGGGGGGGGGTTGTTTGTATTTTTTTTTACAGGTAAAAGAGCTGATTACTTTGATTATTAGTTATATTGTAGCTAGCTTAGGGTTTATTTTATAAATATCTTGTAATTTGTTTATTATTTTCTGTAATTTAGTGGTTTTTTTGTACTTTAGCTAATTGTATGTAATTTATTTAATTGTATTTAATTTAGGTCATTTATTTAATTGTAGTGTAGTGTTAGGTGTTAGTGTAACTTAGGTTAGGTTTTATTTTACAGGTACTTCTGTATTTATTTTAGCTAGGTAGTTATTAAATAGTTAATAACTATTTAGTAACTATTCTACCTAGTTAAAATAAATACAAACTTGCCTGTAAAATAAAAATAAACCCTAAACTAGCTACAATGTAACTATTAGTTATATTGTAGCTAGCTTAGGGTTTATTTTATAGGTAAGTATTTAGTTTTAAATAGGAATAATTTAGTAAATTATAGTAATTTTCTTTAGATTTATTTAAATTATATTTGTTAGGGGGTGTTAGGGTTAGGGTTAGACTTAGATTTAGGGGTTAATACATTTAATATAGTGGCGGCAACGTTGGGAACCGGCAGATTAGGGGTTAATAAGTATAATGTAGGTGGCAGCGATGTTAGGGGTGGCAGATTAGGGGTTAATAATATTTAAGTAGTGATTGCGAGGCGGGAGTGCGGTGGTTTAGGGGTAAACATATTTATTCCAGTGGCGGCGATGTCCGGTGCGGCAGATTAGGGGTTAAAAATGTTTGCGATGCAGGAGGGTCTCGGTTTAGTGGTTAATAGGTAGTTTATGGGTGTTAGTGTACTTTTTGGCACTTTAGTTATGAGTTTTATGCTACGGCGTTGTAGTGTAAAACTCATAACTACTGACTTTAGAATGCATTACGGATCTTGGAGGTAGAGGGTGTACCGCTCACTTTTTGGCCTCCCAGGACAGAGTGGTAATACCGACGCTATGGAAGTCCCATAGAAAAAAGGGTTTACAAAGTTTACGTAAGTCATTTTGTGGTAAGGCCAAAGAAGTGTGCGGTGCCCCTAAACCTGCAATAGCAGCGGTAGTGAAATAGCAGCGTTAGGACCTGTTAACGCTGCTTTTTCAGCTTAATGCAAGACTCGTAATCTAGCCGCATATTTCTTCAAAAAGTCTTAATGTAAAAAGTCTTTTGTTATAAGTCTTTTTGTTAAAAAGCAAAGCCGTTTGCTGGTTAGTAGTTTTAAGCAAGCGTTTCACTGGTGCAAGCTGAAGGGCTGGAGAATTGCAAAAGTCTTTTGTTATAAGTCTTTTTGTTAAAAAGCAAAGCCGTTTGCTGGTTAGTAGTTTTAAGCAAGCGTTTCATTGGTGCAAGCTGAAGGGCTGGAGAATTGCAAATTGCAAAAGTCTTTTGTTATAAGTCTTTTTGTTAAAAATCAAAGCCATATGCTGGTTAGTAGTTTTAAGCAAGCGTTTCACTGGTGCAAGCTGAAGGGCTGGAGAATTGCAAAAGTCTTTTGTTATAAGTCTTTTTGTTAAAAAGCAAAGCCGTTTGCTGGTTAGTAGTTTTAAGCAAGCGTTTCACTGGTGCAAGCTGAAGGGCTGGAGAATTGCAAATTGCAAAAGTCTTTTGTTATAAGTCTTTTTGTTAAAAATCAAAGCCATATGCTGGTTAGTAGTTTTAAGCAAGCGTTTCACTGGTGCAAGCTGAAGGGCTGGAGAAATGCAAATTACTGCAGAGTAGGGGTGAGATAAAGGACAGAAAGTTCCTTTTAAGGCAAACATAAAATTCCAATGACAAGGTGTATTTAAATACTTACACCGGTTGCCTTTAGTTGTTTGTCTAGAGTCCAAAGTTGTTTCACTCCTCCTCGCCTCTGTGGGTGTTTCAATTTAGTCCGCTGCTATACTTTGTAAAAAACTTTGCAAGTTCAGTGAACTCCTGCGGCGCCCTTGTGTTAGGGCTATGTAAACCCAAGTTGGACATAACTCCCAGATTAACGAGCAACACGTTTTGGCTGCGTACAGCCTTTCTCAAGCTCAGGGACTACACATTTAGCTGTTCCTTTGAGGGCATTGCAGCTGTATACTATTTCCAGCCTGCAGATCTATGCAGACAGTGTAATTTAAACCCTACCAGTGTGAATATCGGCTTTGCACAATCCAAAGAGTGGGATTGGTTAGATGTTGCCTTTGCTCAATCTAAGGTGTGGGATTGGTTGGAAACCGACTGGTCACAAAATTAGCCTTGGGATAGAGGAATCCCAAAAAACCAATGAAAAGATAGAACCAACAAATAATGTTATCTTTAATTTAAGTAAACAATCACTGAACAATACACAAATATCTATTCTTAAAAAAGGATTATCATTCGCACCCTCAAGTAAACTAAATACATTTGAAACTTTGATCAATATTAATCAATACATTCTTAAACTAATTTTGAAAAGATATTTTTTTTTTAAATCCCATTGAGAAAAATATATCAATAGGTAAAGAATGCCATTACACACATACTGAATTCAAAGCAAAATCATATTTTTTTCCTATTCATGAAAAGAGTGAACATATTAAACTCTTTGAACAGATGGTCAAAAAAAGACCTTGATAAACTTGATCAAACAAAATATATAGCATGGAATATGACTAAAATAGAATTGGAAGCTCTGAAGTCATTACAATGTAATAAGGACATAACTATCAAGCCTGCTGATAAGGGAGGAAGTGTGGTTGTAATGGACACAAATTACTGTTTTAAGGAATCAGAGAGATTATTAAATGACACATCCACATGCACTAAACTTACAAATAATCCTATAAAAATCAACAATTAGAACTTTTCAATAAGCTTAAAGATGCAAATATAAAAGGTGTCTTAACTAATTCTGAATTTGACTTCCCTAATGTAAAATATTTGAGAATTCCAACATTTTATTTCTTGTCAAAAGTGCATATAGATTTACATAGACCCCCGGGGAGGCCAATAATTTCCGGTTTCTTTTGACAAAATTATGTCATAAAACTTCCAGCTTATCTCAAAGATTCCACTCAATTTATAAATATTTTAAGTTAAGTGGGAGGATAACTATCTTCTTGTCACCTGTGATGTCAACTCACTTTATACAAATATTAATAATAAATTATGCCTCGCTACCAACACTTTTTAGATGAGGTTGTACAGTTAGCTGAGGAACAAAAAAATGATTTTATTAGAATGCATAGAATTTATACTTAAAAATAATGCTTTTCTATTTAACGAGCAATTACTTATACAAACTAAAGGTACACCGATGGGCACGAGGTTCGCCCCCAGTTATGCTAATTTATTTATGGGACATTTTGAAAAACTTTTCATAACCCAAGATAACTGGGAGGCGAACCTCGTGCTCTACAATCGCTATATAGATGACATCTTCATAATTTGGAGAGGAGATGTCGAACTACTCGAGATTCTTATTGAGTATATGAACACAAACAATTTTGGCTTAAGTTTCACACACGAATATAGTTGCAATAAAATCCATTTTCTTGACATAGAGATTAAAATTCAAAACAAACAGATTAATACCAGTACATATTTTAAACTAATTGATGCTAACAATTATATTCACAACGAAAGTTGTCATCTCGATAAAATGGAAGACCGATATTCCAAAAGGTCAATTTCTTTGCATCAAAAAGAATTGTTCCAATATTGTCAATTACGAGACAAAATCAGAAATACTTACTGAAAGATTTAAAGAGTACAATATGCAAACTATACAAAATGTTAAACAAGAAGTTAAACACATACGGCTAGATTTAGAGTTTTGTCGGTAACGACCCGCGTATCTAACGCTGGCTTTTTTCTGGCCGCACCTTTAAAATAACTCTGGTATTGAGAGTCCACAGAATGGCTGCGTTAGGCTCCAAAAAAGGAGCGTAGAGCATATTTAACGCCACTGCAACTCTCGATACCAGAGTTGCTTACGGACGCGGCCAGCCTCAAAAACGTGCTCGTGCACGAATCCCCCATAGGAAACAATGGGGCTGTTTGAGCTGAAAAAAAACCTAACACCTGCAAAAAAGCAGCGTTCAGCTCCTAACGCAGCCCCATTGTTTGCTATGGGGAAACACTTCCTACGTCTGCACCTAACACCCTAACATGTACCCCGAGTCTAAACACCCCTAACCTTACACTTATTAACCCCTATTCTGCCGCCCCCGCTATCGCTGACCCCTGTATATTATTTTTAACCCCTAATCTGCCTCTCCGTAAACTGCAGCTACTTACATTATCCCTATGTACCCCTAATCTGCTGTCCCTAACACCGCCAACCCCTATATTATATTTATTAACCCCTAATCTGCCGCCCACAACATCGCCTCCAACTGCCTACACTTATTAACCCCTAATCTGCCGAGCGGACCGCACCGCTATTATTATAAAGTTATTAACCCCTAATCCGCCTCACTAACCCTATAATAAATAGTATTAACCCCTAATCTGCCCTCCCTAACATCGCCGACACCTAACTTCAATTATTAACCCCTAATCTGCCGACCGGAGCTCACCGCTATTCTAATAAATGTATTAACCCCTAAAGCTAAGTCTAACTCTAACACTAACACCCCCCTAAGTTAAATATAATTTAAATCTAATGAAATTAATTAACTCTTCTTAAATAAATTATTCCTATTTAAAGCTAAATACTTACCTGTAAAATAAATCCTAATATAGCTACAATATAAATTATAATTATATTATAGCTATTTTAGGATTAATATTTATTTTACAGGTAACTTTGTATTTATTTTAACCAGGTACAATAGCTATTAAATAGTTAAGAACTATTTAATAGCTAAAATAGTTAAAATAATTACAAATTTACCTGTAAAATAAATCCTATCCTAAGTTACAATTAAACCTAACACTACACTATCAATAAATAAATTAAATAAAATACCTATAATTATCTACAATTAAACCTAACACTACACTATCAATAAATAAATGAAATACAATTCCTACAAATAAATACAATTAAATAAACTAACTAAAGTACAAAAAATAAAAAAGATCGGAACAGCCAATAGAATGCGAGCTCAATCTGATTGGCTGATTGGATCAGCCAATCGGATTGAACTTGATTCTCATTGGCTGATTCCATCAGCCAATCAGAATATTCCTACCTTAATTCCGATTGGCTGATAGAATCCTATCAGCCAATCGGAATTCGAGGGACGCCATCTCGGATGACGTCATTTAAAGGAACCGTCATTCGTCGTTCAGTCGTCGGCCAGGATGGATGTTCCGCGTCGGAGGTCTTCAGGATGCTGCCGCTCCATTCCGGATGGATGACGATAGAAGATGCCTCTTGGATGAAGACTTCAATCAGATGGAAGACCTCTTCTGCCCCGCTTGGATGAAGACTTCTACCGGATGGAGGACCTCTTCTTGCTCCGCTTGGATGAAGAATTTGGCTCGGCTGGGTGAAGACGACTCAAGGTAGGGAGATCTTCAGGGGCTTAGTGTTAGGTTTATTTAAGGGGGGTTTGGGTTAGATTAGGGGTATGTGGGTGGTGGGTTGTAATGTTGGGGGGGGTATTGTATGTTTTTTTTTACAGGCAAAAGAGCTGAACTTCTTGGGGCAAGCCCCGCAAAGGGCCCTGTTCAGGGCTGGTAAGGTAAAAGAGCTTTGAACTTTAGTAATTTAGAATAGGGTAGGGCATTTTTTTATTTTGGGGGGCTTTGTTATTTTATTAGGGGGCTTAGAGTAGGTGTAATTAGTTTAAAATTGTTGTAATATATTTCTAATGTTTGTAAATATTTTTTTTTTTTTTTTTTAAATTTCCTTTATTGTTGTAAAAAAAAATATATAGGTACATAACAAAAAGTGGCAAAGCATTACAATTGAAGACAATATATATCATAGTATAATTAGTACATGGATATGACATTGATCTTAATAGGTAGAAAAACTGCGAGTGGTACCGTGAATCAATTACTTACATTGATGCCAGATAATCTTCCCATATAAACTTTAAATTATTGTAAAACTCCAGTTGTTGTGTTTGTGTATAATGATATTTTTCCAGGGTTACCATCTGTGTAGTGTGGTTCTGCCACTCATTGATCGTGGGGATTCTCTGACTTTTCCATAATCGTGGTATTAGTTGTTTAGCTCCATTCGTCATTATGTGTAACAGTTTTTGTCTAAGTTTGCATTTTAATTTATGGGGGTAGTTAAAGAGTAATATCAGGGGATCTAATTGGGTCTTATGGGACAAGCATTTCTCTATTTCTTCCTTGATTTTCATCCAGTATTGTCTAATGTAGGGGCAGTTCCACCAGATGTGGACTAGTGAACCCTCCCCACCACATCCTCTCCAACATGCGCTATTTGTGGCAGTATAGATTTTTGATAGTCTAAGCGGGGTGAGGTACCATCTATATAAAAGTTTCAGGTTAGTTTCCGTAATACTCATCGAGGATGAGGCCTTGCCCATATTATTAAAAATTATGTCCCAATCTTTGTGTGAGATTTCTTTTTGTAGATCGGTTTCCCAGATCTACAATAAGCTGGTAGAGATCTGGAATGGTGTTCTATTAGCATTTTGTATAATAGTGACAGACCTCCTTTGGTGGGTGTTTGTGAGTAGCATACATTTTCAAATAGAGTGAGGGGTCTAATTAGTTTAAATTTCTGTATGTAACTTGTAATGAAATGTTGTAGTTGTTGACGTGTATACCATTCATTTATAAAAAGCGGAGTCGTCTCCCCCACTTCCTCCTGTGGTTTTAATTTTCCATTGCTTATGAGTGTATGGACTGGAATTAAGGTGTTTATATTGAACCACGTTTTGCTGGCGGGGTGCTGTCGTATTGGAATCTCTGGATTATGTAGGATCGGTGTTAGTGGGGAGGGGTTGGAGGAAACACCTGTGGTCTTGTTAGAGATGTAGTCCCATACTTTAAATGTTTCGCATATGATACTGGGAAGCGTTTTATTCATGTTCCTGTGTAGCTTATCCACCCAACACATTCCACCCACATTAGGACAGTTAGCTATTTGTTGCTCTAGCTTCACCCATTCTTTACATTCCCCATGTTTACACCAATCTATAACCCGATTGAGGATGGCTGCTTGCCTGTAGTAAGCTAAATTAGGGACTCCTAAGCCTCCATTTTTTCTGTTTCTGTATATTATTTTTTTTGCTATGCGTGGTCTTTTATTTTGCCAGATATATGTGTTAACAATATTTTGGAGGGTGGTCAGATATGATGGTGGAACTGGGGTAGGGATCGTTTGGAATTTATATAAAATTTTTGGAAGGCAGGTCATCTTAAATGCTTCCATTCTTCCTATCCAGGACAAATTTTTGTGTTCCCAGCTTCGTAATTCTTGTTGTACTTCATTTATGATGGTCTGATAGTTTAATTGGAATAGAAGGTCTTGGTTATGTGTTATTTGGATCCCCAAATATTTGATAGAAGAGGTTTGTATGTTATATTGATGTTTATTTGCAATTTCCTGTAACTCCTGTTCGGGTATATGGATCCCTAGCAGTTCTGATTTTGTGGGATTGATTTTAAATCCTGAGAATGTGCTATATTTATCTATTTCCTTTTGTAGTGTCTCTAGAGATAATCGCGGGCTGGTAAGTGTTAGAATAATATCATCGGCATATAATGCCTGTTTGTACTGGGTATCTAGGATCTGGATGCCTTTTATGTTGGGGTTATGTCTAATTGCTGTGGCCAGGATTTCTATTGTCAATATAAATAAAATGGGGGATAAGGGGCAGCCCTGTCTGGTACCATTATTAATCCCAATTTTACTGGATAAGGAGTCATTAAGTTTGATTTTGGCTGTGGGTGAGTTATATAATGTAAATATTTTGTTTATGAAACTTTCTCCCATTCCAAATCTCTCAAGTGTATGTCTCAAAAAAGCCCAGTCTAATCTATCAAAGGCCTTTTCGGCGTCCATGGCCAGGAAGATAGATGGAATGTTATGTGTTTGTGCGTATTCGAGCAAGGTCAGGATTTTCACAGTATTATCCCTCGCCTCTCTATAAGGTGTGAAGCCGACTTGGTTCATATTTATTAATGTCGGGAGGAATTTATTGATTCGCAGGGCTAAAATTTTGGCAAATAATTTCACATCTACATTTAACAATGAAATGGGTCTAAAATTTTGGGGTGTATCTGGGGATTTACCTGGTTTAGGAAGTACGGTGATATGGGCTTCCAACATAGTCTGAGGGAAGGGGTTATTAATATTTACTTTATTAAAGATTGTCAGTAGATGGGGAATTAATAACGGGGCAAGGGCTTTATAATAGTATGTGGTGAAGCCGTCTGGGCCAGGGCTCTTGCCTGAGTTAAGATCATGTATTGCTTTTTTTATCTCTTCAGGGGTGATAGGGGCTTCCAAGTCAGCTGCTTGCTCTTTTTCCAATGTGGGGAGAGGGAGTGTTTGTAAGTAGTTTTGTATATTTATATCTATATTCGGGTCATCAATATTTTGTTTAATATTGTATAGGTGTGTATAGTATTTTTCAAATTGTGTGAGGATATCCTTAGTGGAGTGGACTTCTGTATTTTTAGGGGTTTTTATAGCATGGATAAAAGTTTTTAATTTCTTAATTTTAAGGGCTCTGGCCAGCAATTTGCCTGCCCTATTTCCTTCATAATAAAATTTCTGTCGAAATTTAGATAGATTATCTGTATATTCTCGTAGTAATAGCTCATGAAGGGCTTTTCTTGTATTTTGAAGTGATTGGTATATTGTTTGATCGTCAGGGTTCATCCTGTGGTTATGTTCTAGTTCCGATAATTTTGTGGTGAGGTTCATGTATTTTTGTGTTTCTAATCTTTTGAAATGTGCTTTTCTTTTCATGGATTCCCCTCTCATGAAACATTTACAGGGAGTGCAGAATTATTAGGCAAATTAGTATTTTGACCACATCATCCTCTTTATGCATGTTGTCTTACTCCAAGCTGTATAGGCTCGGAAGCCTACTACCAATTAAGCATATTAGGTGATGTGCATCTCTGTAATGAGAAAGGGTGTGGTCTAATGACATCAACACCCTATATCAGGTGTGCATAATTATTAGGCAACTTCCTTTCCTTTGGCAAAATGGGTCAAAAGAAGGACTTGACAGGCTCAGAAAAGTAAAAAATAGGGAGATATCTTGCAGAGGGATGCAGCACTCTTAAAATTGCAAAGCTTCTGAAGCGTGATCATCGAACAATCAAGCGTTTCATTCAAAATAGTCAACAGGGTCGCAAGAAGCGTGTGGAAAAACCAAGGCGCAAAATAACTGCCCATGAACTGAGAAAAGTCAAGCGTGCAGCTGCCAAGATGCCACTTGCCACCAGTTTGGCTATATTTCAGAGCTGCAACATCACTGGAGTGCCCAAAAGCACAAGGTGTGCAATACTCAGAGACATGGCCAAGGTAAGAAAGGCTGAAAGACGACCACCACTGAACAAGACACACAAGCTGAAACGTCAAGACTGGGCCAAGAAATATCTCAAGACTGATTTTTCTAAGGTTTTATGGACTGATGAAATGAGAGTGAGTCTTGATGGGCCAGATGGATGGGCCCGTGGCTGGATTGGTAAAGGGCAGAGAGCTCCAGTCCGACTCAGACGCCAGCAAGGTGGAGGTGGAGTACTGGTTTGGGCTGGTATCATCAAAGATGAGCTTGTGGGGCCTTTTCGGGTTGAGGATGGAGTCAAGCTCAACTCCCAGTCCTACTGCCAGTTTCTGGAAGACACCTTCTTCAAGCAGTGGTACAGGAAGAAGTCTGCATCCTTCAAGAAAAACATGATTTTCATGCAGGACAATGCTCCATCACACGCGTCCAAGTACTCCACAGCGTGGCTGGCAAGAAAGGGTATAAAAGAAGAAAATCTAATGACATGGCCTCCTTGTTCACCTGATCTGAACCCCATTGAGAACCTGTGGTCCATCATCAAATGTGAGATTTACAAGGAGGGAAAACAGTACACCTCTCTGAACAGTGTCTGGGAGGCTGTGGTTGCTGCTGCACGCAATGTTGATGGTGAACAGATCAAAACACTGACAGAATCCATGGCTGGCAAGCTTTTGAGTGTCCTTGCAAAGAAAGGTGGCTATATTGGTCACTGATTTGTTTTTGTTTTGTTTTTGAATGTCAGAAATGTATATTTGTGAATGTTGAGATGTTATATTGGTTTCACTGGTAAAAATAAATAATTGAAATGGGTATATATTTGTTTTTTGTTAAGTTGCCTAATAATTATGCACAGTAATAGTCACATGCACACACAGATATCCCCCTAAAATAGCTATAACTAAAAACAAACTAAAAACTACTTCCAAAACTATTCAGCTTTGATATTAATGAGTTTTTTGGGTTCATTGAGAACATGGTTGTTGTTCAATAAAAAAATTAATCCTCAAAAATACAACTTGCCTAATAATTCTGCACTCCCTGTATGAGCCTCCCAGACTGTAATCGGGTCAGCATTATCTGTAGTATTAAAAGTAAAATATTCTTGTAGTGCTTTTTGGGTTTTAGTGAGTTGTATCTCCCCTTTCAAAAGAGAGTCGTCTAATTTCCATATATATGGTGTAACTGGGGTATTTGGCCAAACTATGTCAAAAAGAACTGCTGAGTGGTCAGACCATACTGTATGGACGATTTTTGCATTTTTAATATGTTCAAGGCCTATCTGGTTGGTAAGTAAATAGTCCAGCCGACTGTAAGTCTTGTTTGGAGAAGAGAAAAAAGTATATTCTCTTTTTTCGGGGTTCATAAACCTCCAAATAACATAGAAATTATATTCTCTCAGTATTTTCCATAAATGTTTAAGTGTGCGTTTAGACGTACTGGGGTTAGGGTTAGAGCTATCAAGCTTTGGATGAATGGGGTTATTGAGGTATCCTCCTATGAAAGTCAACCCTTTAGCTATATCTAGTATGCGTCTGAAAGTTTTCTTATAGAATGGAAGTTGTAGGGTATTGGGCGCATATAGGTTAATCAATGTAACTGGTCTACCATATATTAATCCAAAGACCGCCAAAAAGCGGCCTTCTGTGTCAGTGTGAGTTTGAATATGTTGAAACGATATGGTTTTATGTATAAGGATACTAACTCCGCATCTTTTCGAAATATGGGAACTATGGAAATGCTGATTGTAGTTGGAGCTCATAAATTTCGGCTCATGAGAACGTTTAAAATGTGTCTCCTGCAGGAATAATATATCTCCTTTCCTTTTATGTAAATCAGACATTGCCATAGATCTTTTAGTGGGGGAGTTAAAACCCTTCACATTTTGTGTGATAAATTTAAGTACTCTATTTGGAGTCTCCATTGGTCTATAATACTGTAAGTTTCAAAGGAACACACCATGTACATTTTCCCACATTATGCAATGCCCCTTCTTTACCTTGGTATTCATTCTGCAAACTATACAGATTAATTAGGAAATTAGAAACAAAAAGTAAACAAAAACTTAACAAATACATATCATACGAAAACAATGAGAGAATGCTCATCCCGCATCTGGGGGTGAACATTGGGACCATGTGTAATCACGTAGCCTTACTCGGGAGGGGTCAGGCTTAATAGATGTAGATTACATTCACCTTTGGTGTACTTATTAATTATGATAGTAAAATGCCTCCTCTCCGTATATTCAGTATCTGTAGTACACTGTATGGAGGAGGAGGTTTAGGATAATATCTGTTAGGGGCGCAAGATTTAAGACAATTTGAACCTAGATCAGTAGTTACATTAATAAAACATTTTAGGAAAGAAAAATAAAAAAGAGAAAGAATAACCAACTGAGGTGAACCGTCATTGAAAACTCATGTAAACAAAACATTATCAATCGAGAGTATTCCTAACTATATCTATGGTTAGTTACCCAGCTTCTTTTAGAAAGTTCCTTGAAGCCTTAATGTCTGTCTGTTAGGTAATCAAGTCCCTTCTTTTTCAAAAATCAGATTAGTCGCCTTTTTCTTTTCTGGCGGGACTCCTTGTGAGGTTGATTTTCTGTTCACTCTTGATGGTACCGACTGCCATTGTTCCATTTGCTGTCGTTTTTCTTTTCTTGCTGGGAGATGCTGCGGGGTGTTTTCAGCTGAGAAATCCGGTGGGTCCAAATCTAAGGCTCTGCAGAACTCTGGGACCTCTGATATTTTCCTACACGTCAGTTTTCTTGTGTCATGGAATACGTATAGCTGGAAGGGAAAACCCCATCGATATAGGATTTTCTTGTCTCTAAGTAGCTTAGTTAAAGGGGCCAGTTCCCTGCGTCTCTGCAAAGTCCTTTTTGATAAATCAGCAAAAAATTGTAGAACTGTCCCCCTGAAACGCACAGGTTGATGTTTTCTGGACAGCATTAGGATTTCCTCTTTGTTCAGGAAGTTTTTAAACTTCATGATGACATCTCTGGGTTGGGCTGTGTCAGGTGGTTTTGGCCTTAAGGCTCTATGTGCCCTGTCCCAAGGCATATCAACTGGTTGTTGCGCCCCCTTTAGATGTGCAAATAGGGCACCGAAATAAGTGTAAAATTCCTTGGGTAGCACTGATTCGGGGATTCCCCTAATTCTTAAGTTCTTCCTGCGTCCCCTATTTTCAAGATCTTCAAGTTTGTCACTGAGATCTTCTATAATTGTGGCCTGTTCAGTTACTTGATCTTGTATACTAGTGATCTCTTCTTTCACTAGGTCTGTCTGATCTTCCATAGCTTCCACTCTGAAGCCTAAGGTATGGAGGTCTTGTTTCATTTCTGCCATTTCCTCTCTCATACATGTTCTGACAATGTCCGCTATATCCTGCTTAGATGCTAGAGAGGACAACAAAGACACTGGTACATGTGTAGATGCCTCTTGATCTTGTGAATTATCATCTTCCATCATGGGGCTGGGGGGTAAAAGCTCTCTAGTTGGTTTTATTGGGGAGGATCTCTTGTAGTCTGATGCAGGGAAAAAGGAGCTAACCGATTGATCCTTTCCCAATGTCTTTAACTGTTTGTGTATTTTAATTCCCTTCTTAGTATCCATTTTATCACACAAATTTTTACTGTTGAAAGCAGTGTGTCTTAGTGTTGTTTTGATCTGTAGTGCATCTATTGCGGTCCTGCAATATTTTAGACAGTGTGAGCTGTTGTGCTATAATGGTGGACGTTTTTTGCACTTTATATATCCCCTTCAACACTCCACCAATTAAACAATATTAGCATAGGCAGTCAGCAGAGCACTACTATAATTTTCAGTGTAGCGTGTCTCATTATTTCTCTGGTGTCAGCACTGATGCGTATGTATGGGCAGCGCCATTTTGCGGCTCTCAATCTTGCCTCAGGGGAATTATCGCATGTGACTGACCGGAGACCGGGTCCACAAGCAGAATAATAGCTCTGTGTGATAAGTAAGTAAATAGTGCTGTGGGATGTCTTTACCGTGCTTGTGGAGTAGTTTGTTGAGTGGGTCCTGTTAGATAGTTTTCCCGCACTATTCTCCGTGAGTCTCAACGCCGGGTTCACTTGTAGTGCTCAAATGTCAGTGCCTCTCTCTTCCTGGTGCATTAAGCAAGCATTTCTTCTGAAAATTGCACCGTTTAGGTCTCTGTAATTTGGGATGCATTTAGTTATGAGTACCTGACATGCCGGAGCTCTGGGCTTAAGCAGCCATCTTAGCTGCGGCCAAACTCCGCCCCCCCGTTTGTAAATATTTTTTTATTTTTTGTAACTTAGTTCTTTTTTATTTTTTGTACTTTAGTTAGTTTATTTCATTGTATTTATTTGTAGGAATTGTATTTAATTTATTTATTGATAGTGTAGTGTTAGGTTTAATTGTAGATAATTATAGGTATTTTATTTAATTTATTTATTGATAGTGTAGTGTTAGGTTTAATTGTAACTTAGGTTAGGATTTATTTTACAGGTAAATGTGTAATTATTTTAACTATTTTAGCTATTAAATAGTTCTTAACTATTTTATAGCTATTGTACCTGGTTAAAATAAATACAAAGTTACCTGTAAAATAAATATTAATCCTAAAATAGCTATAATATCAATATAATTTATATTGTAGCTATATTAGGATTTATTTTACAGGTAAGTATTTAGCTTTAAATAGGAATAATTTATTTAAGAAGAGTTAATTAATTTCGTTAGATTAAAATTATATTTAACTTAGGGGGGTGTTAGTGTTAGGGTTAGACTTAGCTTTAGGGGTTAATACATTTATTAGAATAGCGGTGAGCTCCAGTCGGCAGATTAGGGGTTAATAATTGAAGTTAGGTGTCGGCGATGTTAGGGAGGGCAGATTAGGGGTTAATACTATTTATTATAGGGTTAGTGAGGCGGATTAGGGGTTAATAACTTTATTATAATAGCGGTGCGGTCCGCTCTGCAGATTATGGGTTAATAAGTGTAGGCAGGTAGAGGCGACGTTGACGGGGGAAGATTAGGGGTTAATAAATATAATATAGGGGTCGGTGGTGTTAGGGGCAGCAAATTAGGGGTACATAGCTATAATGTAGGTGGCGGCTCTTTGCGGTCGGCAGATTAGGGGTTAATTATTGTAGGTAGCTGGCGGCGACGTTGTGGGGGGCAGGTTAGGGGTTAATAAATATAATACAGGGGTCGGCGGTGTTAGGGGCAGCAGATTAGGGGTACATAAGTATAACGTAGGTGGCGGTCACAGATTAGGGGTTAAAAAAATTTAATCGAGTGGCGGCGATGTGGGGGGACCTCGATTTAGGGGTACATAGGTAGTTTATGGGTGTTAGTGTACTTTAGAGCACAGTAGTTAAGAGCTTTATGAACCGGCGTTAGCCCAGAAAGCTCTTAACTACTGACTTTTTTCTGCGGCTGGAGTTTTGTCGTTAGAATTCTAACGCTCACTTCAGCCACGACTCTAAATACCGGAGTTAGAAAGATCCCATTGAAAAGATAGGATACGCAAATGACGTAAGGGGATCTGCTGTATGGAAAAGTCGCGGCTGAAAAGTGAGCGTTAGACCCTTTTTTGAGTGACTCCAAATATCGGCGGTAGCCTAAAACCAGCGTTAGGAGCCTCTAACGCTGGTTTTCACGGCTACCGCCAAACTCCAAATCTAGGCCATAGATAGAGCAACACTACTAATAAATAAACAGGAACAAACTATAAGGACTAAAATCCTTATTCAAAAAGGCAAAACATTTAAAGAACTTCTTATCCCCCAGCGAATATAAAAATAAAAACCTTGATGTATACATTTTAAGTAACACAAAAAAAAATTATTAAAATAAAAGATGTAGACCTAGATTTGGAATTTGGCGTTAGCCGTGAAAACCAGTGTTAGAGGCTCCTAACGCTGGTTTTAGGCTACCGCCGGTATTTGGAGTCACTCAAAATAGGGTCTAACGCTCACTTTTCATCCGCGACTTTTCCATACCGCAGATCCCCTTACGTCAATTGCGTATCCTATCTTTTCAATGGGATCTTTCTAACTCCGGTATTTAGAGTCGTTTCTGAAGTGAGCGTTCGACATCTAACGACAAAACTCCAGCTGCAGGAAAAAAGTCGGTAGTTAAGAGCTTTCTGGGCTAACGCCGGTTTATAAAGCTCTTAACTACTGTACTCTAAAGTACACCAACACCCATAAACTACCTATGTACCCCTAAACCGAGGTACCCCCACATCGCCGACACTCGAATAATTTTTTTTAACCCCTAATCTGCCGACCGCCACCTACGTTATACTTATGTACCCCTAATCTGCTGCCCCTAACACCGCCGACCCCTGTATTATATTTATTAACCCCTAATCTGCCCATCAAAACGTCGCCGCCAGCTACCTACAATAATTAACCCCTAATCTGCCGACCGCAAAGCGCCACCACCTACATTATAGCTATGTACCCCTAATCTGCTGCCCCTAACACCGCCGACCCCTATATTATATTTATTAACCCCTAATCTGCCCCCCTCAACGTCGCCTCCACCTGCCTACACTTATTAACCCCTAATCTGCCGAGCAGACCGCACCGCTACTATAAGAAAGTTATTAACCCCTAATCCGCCTCACTAACCCTATAATAAATAGTATTAACCCCTAATCTGCCCTCCCTAACATCGCCGACACCTAACTTCAATTATTAACCCCTAATCTGCCGACCGGAGCTCACCGCTATTCTAATAAATGTATTAACCCCTAAAGCTAAGTCTAACCCTAACACTAACACCCCCCTAAATTAAATATAATTTACATCTAACGAAATTAATTAACTCTTATTAAATAAATTATTCCTATTTAAAGATAAATACTTACCTGTAAAATAAATCCTAATATAGCTACAATATAAATTATATTGATATTATAGCTATTTTAGGATTAATATTTATTTTACAGGTAACTTTGTATTTATTTTAACCAGGTACAATAGCTATTAAATAGTTAAGAACTATTTAATAGCTAAAATAGTTAATATAATTACAAATTTACCTGTAAAATAAATCCTAACCTAAGTTACAATTAAACCTAACACTACACTATCAATAAATTAATTAAATAAACTACCTACAATTACCTACAATTAACCTAACACTACACTATCAATACATTAATTAAAAACAATTCCTACAAATAAATACAATTAAATAAACTAGCTAAAGTACAAAAAATAAAAAAGAACTAAGTTACAAAAAATAAAAAAATATTTACAAACATAAGAAAAATATTACAACAATTTTAAACTAATTACACCTACTCTAAGCCCCCTAATAAAATAACAAAGACCCCCAAAATAACAAAATGCCCTACCCTATTCTAAATTACTACATTTCAAATCTCTTTTACCTTACCAGCCCTGAACAGGGCCCTTTGCGGGGCATGCCGGAAGAAATTCAGCTCTTTTGCCTGTAAAAAAAAACATACAATACCCCCCCCCAACATTACAACCCACCACCCACATACCCCTAATCTAACCCAAACCCCCCTTAAATAAACCTAACACTAAGCCCCTGAAGATCTTCCTACCTTGTCTTCACCCTACCAGGTTCACCGATCCGTCCTGAAGAGCTCCTCCGATGTCCTAATCCAAGCCCAAGCGGGGGGCTGAAGAGGTCCATGATCCGGCTGAAGTCTTCATCCAAGCGGGAGCTGAAGAGGTCCATGATCCGGCTGAAGTCTTCATCCAAGCGGGAGCTGAAGAGGTCCATGATCCGGATGAAGTCTTCTATCAACGGCATCTTCAATCTTCTTTCTTCCGGATCCATCTTGCAAACCTCCGACGCGGAACATCCTCTTCTCCCGACGCCTACTAGCCGAATGACGGTTCCTTTAAGGGACGTCATCCAAGATGGCGTCCCTCGAATTCTGATTGGTTGATAAGATTCTATCAGCCAGTCGGAATTAAGGTAGGAATATTCTGATTGGCTGATGGAATCAGCCAATCAGAATCAAGATCAATCTGATTGGCTGATCCGATCAGCCAATCAGATTGAGCTCACACTCTATTGGCTGATCGGAACAGCCAATAGAATGCAAGCTCAATCTGATTGGCTGATCGAATCAGCCAATCGGATTGAACTTGATTCTGATTGGCTGATTCCATCAGCAAATCAGAATATTCCTACCTTAATTCCGATTGGCTGATAGAATCCTATCAGCCAATCGGAATTCGAGGGACGCCATCTTGGATGACGTCCCTTAAAGGAACCGTCATTCGGCTAGTAGGCGTCGGGAGAAGAGGATGTTCCGCGTCGGAGGTCTGCAAGATGGATCCGGAAGAAAGAAGATTGAAGATGCCGTTGATAGAAGACTTCATCCGGATCATGGACCTCTTCAGCTCCCACTTGGATGAAGACTTCAGCCGGATCATGGACCTCTTCAGCTCCCGCTTGGATGAAGACTTCAGCCGGATCATGGACCTCTTCAGCCCCCCGCTTGGGCTTGGATTAGGACATCGGAGGAGCTCTTCAGGACGGATCGGTGAACCTGGTAGGGTGAAGACAAGGTAGGAAGATCTTCAGGGGCTTAGTGTTAGGTTTATTTAAGGGGGGTTTGGGTTAGATTAGGGGTATGTGGGTGGTGGGTTGTAATGTTGGGGGGGGGTATTGTATGGTTTTTTTTACAGGCAAAAGAGCTGAATTTCTTGGGGCATGCCACGCAAAGGGCCCTGTTCAGGGCTGGTAAGGTAAAAGAGCTTTGAAATGTAGTAATTTAGAATAGGGTAGGGCATTTTGTTATTTTGGGGTTTTTGTTATTTTATTAGGGGGCTTAGAGTAGGTGTAATTAGTTTAAAATTGTTATAATATTTTTCTTATGTTTGTAAATATTTTTTTATTTTTTGTAACTTAGTTCTTTTTTATTTTTTGTACTTTAGCTAGTTTATTTAATTGTATTTATTTGTAGGAATTGTACTTCATTAATTTATTGATAGTGTAGTGTTAGGTTAATTGTAGGTAATTGTAGGTAGTTTATTTAATTAATTTATTGATAGTGTAGTGTTAGGTTTAATTGTAACTTAGGTTAGGATTTATTTTACAGGTAAATTTGTAATTATTTTAACTATTTTAGCTATTAAATAGTTCTTAACTATTTAATAGCTATTGTACCTGGTTAAAATAAATACAAAGTTACCTGTAAAATAAATATAAATCCTAAAATAGCTATAATATAATTTTAATTTATATTGTAGCTATATTAGGATTTATTTTACAGGTAAGTATTTATCTTTAAATAGGAATAATTTATTTAATAAGAGTTAATTAATTTCGTTAGATGTAAATTATATTTAACTTAGGGGGGTGTTAGTGTTAGGGTTAGACTTAGCTTTAGGGGTTAATACATTTATTAGAATAGCGGTGAGCTCCGGTCGGCAGATTAGGGGTTAATAATTGAAGTTAGGTGTCGGCGATGTTAGGGAGGGCAGATTAGGGGTTAATACTATTTATTATAGGGTTAGTGAGGCGGATTAGGGGTTAATAACTTTATTATAGTAGCGCTCAGGTCCGCTCGGTAGATTAGGGGTTAATAAGTGTAGTTAGGTGGAGGCGACGTTGTGGGCGGCAGATTAGGGGTTAATAAATATAATATAGGGGTCGGCGATGTTAGGGCAGCAGATTAGGGGTACATAGGGATAATGTAAGTAGCGGCGGTTTACGGAGCGGCAGATTAGGGGTTAATAATAATATGCAGGGATCAGCGATAGCGGGGGCGGCAGATTAGGGGTTAATAAGTGTAAGGTTAGGGGTGTTTAGACTCGGGGTACATGTTAGAGTGTTAGGTGCAGACGTAGGAAGTGTTTCCCCATAGCAAACAATGGGGCTGCGTTAGGAGCTGAACGCGGCTTTTTTGCAGGTGTTAGGTTTTTTTTCAGCTCAAACAGCCCCATTGTTTCCTATGGGAGAATCGTGCACGAGCACGTTTTTGAGGCTGGCCGCTTGCGTAAGCAACTCTGGTATCGAGAGTTGAAGCTGCGTTAAAAATGCTCTGCGCTCCTTTTTTGGAGCCTAACGCAGCCTTTATGTGGACTCTAAATACCAGAGTTATTTTTATGGTGCGGCCAGAAAAAAGCCGGCGTTAGTTTTTCGGGTCGTTACCGACAAAACTCCAAATCTAGCCGGTAATGAGGTGTAGTGACAAAAATGTCTTTTATTGTATTGAATGCAAATGTAATTTACAATATTTTGGACAGACAAGCAAATTTCTTAGGGACAGGATACATAAACACTTCCTTTGAAAAGAGAAAAAATACTCTGAAACTGCACTATACAAACACTTTACAGAAGTCCATAAAGGAGACAGAAGCCACTTTAAATTTTGGGTGTTATGAAAGTAATATTGAGACACAACTTCTCAGACAAGAAGCAGAGTACATTGTTAATTTTAAAACATTACAGCCCTTAGGTCTTAACACTGAATTTGATTTAAATTTCCTAATATAGGGGATCTTTAAATAATTGAAAATCTTTCTGATATATGTTTAATATTTTAATATATCATATCATATATTTTGAAATCTTAAATATGCATTTTTGATGTACATATTATCTCAATGCATTTTTATTTTTACTTTTATTTTTTTATAATTTTTTATAACTTCTCTATTTTACAATTAGCCTTTTTTTGCACGCACTATATATGTATGCATGTTTTTTCATATGATGTATACATATATATATATATATATATATACACATATACATACATATTTTTTCCTATACAGTATATAAAGGTTTTTTCCTGTAGGAAATTTCCATAGATTTTACATATAATATTTATACATATCCTTTATCCTTTATTTAAAGAATTTCATCACATTCATTCTACTTAAACACTTATCTATTTTATAATTAGCTGTTTTGCACGTATGTATGCTTTTTTTTTTTTCATGGATTGTATACGCATATATATATATATATATATATATTTTTTTTTTTTTTCCCAGTAGGAAATGTCCACGGGTTCCATACATACATATCCTTTATTCTAAGAATTCTATAACATTCATTCACAATAATACATATTGTATTATAAATCTGTTTTCATCCCTCCCATTCACTAAGTTATTATTTTAGTGTATATACTAACACATAGAGTATAAAATAACACGTACTATTTATTATTATTATCGTTTATAACCTATCTAAAAATGTTTAAAAATGCATTAATTTAATGTTTCTATATGTATCAATATATTTACCTGTCTTTGATACAACTTGTATATGATATGATATGCTAATACGTATGTCAATCAAATCTGTAACAGCTATTAGCTGATAGGCTGATTAACTGTCCCAAAAGACCAATAAGACTCTCCTTGTATATTATTTAAAGGATACTCAAACCCTCAGTGAACATCTTGATAAAGGCCACCTGGGCCGAAACCGGTAGAGAGTTCATTGACTTATCGCTACTTGTTACTGCTAGATTTATCAGCACTCATATCCAACACAGCAACCACATTGATAAGCTCCCTGCTGTGGATCTTTTGCTCAAAGTGCTGTATTTACTTGGGACATTTAATTTATTCTGCATTTGCTTGGGACACTTTATTTTATACATTCTGCATTGGAGTCCTTGGCACAGATCACATATAACCAGTGACTGGCAGGATCTTGTAGTATTGTTCTGTATACAAGCCATTTGATACACACACAGACACTGTCTGCTTGGAGTTAAGCTTCTTTCTTGCCCTTCACTTGGAAGCTGAAAATTTACCAAGCCGGATCTCCACTTATCTCCACTTATTTCATACATCCCAAGGCTAAATTTGTGACCAGCCGATTTCCAACCAATCGAACGCCTTGGATTGAGCAAAGGCAACATCTAACCAATCCCACACTTTGGATTGTGCAAAGCCGATATTCAACCTATCCTACTGTGATATATCATTACAAACAGTTAATGAATAACACTATGTTTAGTCTGAGTGTTTGCTTTCAATACAACCTATTACTCAGGTTTTAGAATAATAGGAACCAGAATGAAAGCAGATTTATTCAGGTAATGTGGAATGTAGTAATATACACAAATTAACAGTTTGTTAATATGTGATTGACTCTAAGGTTAAAGCAGCTACAGATTAAACTGAATGATGAGTTCATCTTTAGAAGTTGAAGGAGAGAACATATTCATAATATTTAATATGTCAGCTTATGTGCAGACTTTGCTATATTAAGAATACTGAGTGGATTATTCTTTGAGCATTTACCCTGCTATTAGGTTATAACATAAGTGATGAAATGATAACAGTCTTACGTTAATCCTAGAGGCGAGTGTGTTAATTGATGAGGAGAATGACAAACTTAATAACAGTCTTTTGAAATATGTTAATCCTAGAGGCGAGGGTAATAACTGATGAGGAGAATTGACAAACTTTATCCAGCTGTATAAGCATTCAAATGTTAGCTTGATCTCACCTTAAAATGAACTGTTATTTTCAAAGAAGTCTTTTAAGTGGTAAAAGTGATTTGTAGTGCACACATACCTGTCCTTAACAAACGTCGGATTGTTTGACAAATTAATCCTCACAGAGTCTTGCAGCTAAGGCCTTAGCGTCCGTCTCAGTCTGGCGTTGTCTGTCGAGTGCTTAGGTCGGCTAAGAGTGACATCACTATATGCAGCGTGTAGAGAGACTCAGTTTCAGCGTAACGCTGCAGTTACTGACAGGTAGCTAGAATCTTTAGTCCGGAACGCTGCAGTTACAGACAGGTAGCTGGAATCTTTAGTCCGGATAATTTACTTCTGTGAAGAGGGCTCAAGAGGTAAAGTTTAGTACAAATATAAAGTAGCAACTATAAAGATAATCTGTGAACAAATTCTTGGCTCAGAAATGTTTGAAGGCGTAAGAGAGTTTTAGGGTACAACTTCCTCAGTACAACATCCATAATCAAGCAAGGAATTATGGGAATGATCCTTATATTGAGGATTTAAGGAGGTGGAGATCTAAACTTAAAGTGACAGTATATCATGACATGACATGACACCTACATTCAAGCCAAGCCAATATCCAACCAATCCCACGCTTTGGATTGAGCAAAACCGAAAACGTACCAATCCCATATCTAGGATTGTTTGACATTGATCACCATCCAATCACGTTCCAACAAACCCGGTCACGTGACCCGGAACCATCCAGGTGTGATCTGAACAACGCCACGCATATTGGCGTGTTTACATTTTGCTTTTGTGTTTACCTGCTTTTTTTCTGATCCGTAACCCTTTGGTTTCCTTATCCAAGGTACTTTCTGTTTTACAAAAACAGAACGAGGTGCACAATTTGCCTTTATGGCCCTTAATGTTTTATTGGAATTTACCCTTTAAAATGTGTACTTTTGCACTATCTGTGATTTATATGTAAACCTTGCAAGGTATATATGTTTTTATTAACATTATTTTATTTTATCATTGCATGATTTTTAATCTATATTAACGTGTTTGTACCCCACTATTTCATATAACACGTAATTATTAGGTATTTCTATTATTAACAGATTTAAATCTAGTGTTTGGTTAATACCTTTTTCACTATTTATCTCAACACGCTATTAATTTAGCGCTCACCTATACTGCATTTTTTGTTTTTAGTTTTATTACAACTAGAGGAAAGGTTGTAATTTTTTAGGTGTAGCTTTATTGTGATTCAGAAGTGTAACACCTCATATTGTTGTGCTGTAAAATTGAGTAAAAAGGGCTCCAAAGTATGTGCATATATATATATATATATATATATATATATATATAAAACAGGGCTCAAAATTGTAAATCCTAATCTACTAGCCAGTACAAAATGGTACTTGCCACTTCTGATCCCACTCACACCACACCCACTACTTCACCCCCTCTTTGCATATGTTTAGCGGTTGTGAAACATTTTGTATATTGTTTTTATTTTATACCATAATACATTAAATAATGCTACATACAGTAATAAATAAACAAAATTAAGTTCATAGCAGACAACAGCTGGATAGAAAAAGGAAGTTGTTGAACATAGAGCCCTTGAGGAATAACATACCCTTGCACTTTCATGGATATATAATATTCCTTTAGATAATAGTTTTAGCACATAGCTCAATATGGGTGGTTGTCAGTGCTGCAATAGGAATGTAGATTCTGTAAATATAATGTGCCAACTTTGCTACTTACAACATGCCAGCAGACTTCAGACTCAACATTCCCCAACTAACTTCTACTCACTACTGTTAAATTTTTACTTGCCAATGGCTAGTGGAAATTTTGAGCCCTGTATTTATATATATATATAACTTCCATGTGTGTCTGCACTCACAATGCAATAGGGACATCAACCAGGGTGCCAAGTCAGGTATATCAATAATCCATTATAGAAGAGGACTGCACTCACTGGATTTGGTATATAAAATAATTTTTTTTATTAAGGTGACGTTTCGGGGTACGCAAACCCCTTCCTCAGACCAGTCACCTTAATAAAATGTTTTATTTTATATACCAAATCCAGTGAGTGCAGTCCTCTTCTATAATGGATTATATATATATATATATATATATATATATATATATATATATATATATATATATATATATATATATATATGTGTGTGTGTTTGTTTGTATATATACTGTATGTGTATACTGATGGCTATTGTTTTATTTTTCAACTTGCAGCTGGACAGCAGCTGAAGTATAACTGTTTACACAGCACTTTGGTGAGCAGAAGAAATTTTGAGGTAAAATATCTTCCTTTTTTACATCGAGATGCTCAGGTGATATTTTCCTGTCAGCTTTTTATAGTTATGCTGCATCACTTTCAAGTGATTTAGCATATGAGTATTATATCCCTTTAAGCAGCGGATGAAGCATTTTTTAAATTAAAAATAACTGCACTAGGCAGTTTTTGGGGTCTAAAGTTGGTAGGAGTGAGGTGTTAGAGAAAAATAATGGTACTGAAAAGTGCCTTTACCTTGCTGTCTGTAAATATATATGCATATGATTAGATACATATATATTTATGTGTTAATATGTGTATATACACATATTAACACATAAATATATATGTATATATAATATATATGTATATAATCCAGTCCATAGTCAAATTACTACCAGTATACATTAGGGATAGTACACACCTAATCCAACAATTTGACTAGGAGAAAGAATATAAATGGCTCACATTAGATGTCTCATCCTTATACTCTAGCATTCCACACAAAAAGGGACTTATAGCATTGGAACACTACACGGACTTTCCAAATGCTACACTGACTTCCCAAACAAATTTATTGACTTTCTAATAGAGTTGATCAAAATTCTACCAAAACACAACTATCTTGTGTTTAAGGGGATTTACTATCTTCAAAGATGTGGTACAGCAATGGGGGTGAAGTTCGCTCCCTCTTATGCTAACCTTTACATGGGATACTTTGAGACCCTGCACATCTTTAAAGATGACTTTCCCCAAAAACACAGAATAATTACATATGGACGCTTTATCGATACTTATATATAGAGACATTGATGAAGTCTCTATTAAAGATTTCTTGATTGTCTGAACAATAACAAACTAAATCTAACATTCACCTATCAGATGAATGATACTGCAATAAAATATATTGATCTTTTCTTAGAAATTGATCATAATGACAACATTATAACATCTTGTTATAGGAACGAATACAATACTAAGAGCAAATTTATGCCACGTTCCACTCATGAGAAAGGGCATTCCCAAAGCGCAATTTCTGCGCATTCACAGGAACTGCACCTCATTACAAAAATATAGAACACAAGCTAAAGAACTGTCTAACAGACTGATAGCAAGGGGATATAACCAACACACATTGAATGAGATAAATCAAGAAGTAGGAAATAGCTGAATTGAAGATAGACACCCTTTTATATAACACTCACAAAAAGAAAAAACTAGACAATAGAGCCAATGGCTCACAAGAATTATTCTTTACCACTAAATTTAGTAATCAAGTTTATCCTATTTGCAATATAATAAAAAAGTACTTACCAGTTCTCAATAGAGATAATACTCTAAAACACAAACTAGCAAAAGGAGTTAAATGTGTGACTAAGAGAGCATATTATCATCATAAAACATTTCCATAAAGGTAAACTAAAGAGACCCAATTGGCTCTCACCATCAAATGGATTTTCAAATTTGGTCATATCCCATGCAAAAGTTGCAAATACGAATAACAGCAAAACATTCACATCTATCCAAACCAATACAACGTATGATATCAACAAGAGGATAGATTGTACTTCCACTTTGTAATTTATCTCCTAACCTGTACGTTCTGTCCTAAGCAATACATCTGGATCACAACTCGCCCTCTAAAAGACAGGATTAGGGAGCATCTCATTTCCATAGAAGAAGAAGAACCCCTATAGCAAAACACTTTCATCTCCATGGAAGGGGAACTACAGATTTCTCTTTCCTGGGGATAGAATATATAGAAAAAGAACCACTAGGTAGGGATAGAGTGAGGAATTTATTGAAGAGGGAGGTCTACTGGATTTTCACATTAGAAACTAGAGTACCACAAGGTATAAACCGTAACTATGATGTCAACCTCTTTGTGGATTAATCATCTAGACTATACCAACTCAAATAACCCATGCATATCAGTAATAATCACCATTAGGAAAGAACTTGAAAACAAACCAAAATAGGTTAAGTATCCTGTTTTTAACTATTTTACATATACTAGATTTGTTTGAAAGATTGGGGACAAAATATGTGTATATACACACATTAGTTTCTTGTTTTTTTTTATTTATTTTTTTTAACTTTTCTTCCTTTGTGTGTATATATATATATATATATATATATATACATACACACACACACACATTATAAAAGTTTGTACCTTTTTAAAAAAAAAAAATAATGTTAGTGGTCCACGGTATTCAAAATTATGAGTTTAGTGGCCCCTGAGGTCCATAAGGTTTGTGACCTCTGTCCTAGACTATCGCTCAAGTGATAAAAAATGTTTTTGGACTTGTTACATGAGTGCAAAAAACAGAAGCGCTTTTGATTGTAACTGAGCAATGTCAACGCATATTAGCACTAATATTGTTGCGCTCTGCCTGCAATCTACTTGCTTTTATATGGGATTTGATCTTAAGTTTAAAATCCCTTAAAAATTCATACATGGCACATATATAGAAAATGTAAAGAAAAGTATAAAAGGTGTTTGGCATAAGAGATCTGTGGGAGACAAAATGTCAGTTCTCTTGGACACCTAAAGGCCTGTATGCTTTTTATACTGTCCATATTCATTTTCACCTTCTCTCAAATTCCCTTTCATATAACATATTTATCTCACACCCGCTACTATCATAATATAATTACTTTTTTTTTTTAAAAAAAAGCAGTTCCCTGACTTTAATCCCTTAGATTTTGTTCCATATACTTTTTTAATACTCATCAATAATCTGAAATGACTGCAGGGCTCCTCTTTTTGTGATGTACTGTTTTCTTCTCTGATTGCTTTTTTTAACCCACTTTGTTTTTTTTTTCTAGATTTACTGTGCTGCTAATATCTGATTATCTTTGGGCTTTGAAAGTTATAGTTGTAGCAAATGTGTAATGTTCACACATAATTTAGTATTGCAATATCTTTTTATAGCAGTTACAAATCTGCTGTATGTTTAAGTTTTTCAATGTTAACTGAAAATCCTTTGGAATGTAGTTTTATTATATAAAAGTATTAATCTGAAAATAAACAGACAGTAAAAATGACAGGATGCCAAGGCAAACACATACACACAACTATACGTAATCATATGCACACACGTACACATACACTCATGCTTACACACACATATACGCATCTACACAAACACACACACACACACACACACATCTACACATTTAGACACAAAGGCACACACCTACACACACATTCAGTCACACATACACACACCTACACGCACACACACACATTCACTCACACACAATCATGCCTACAACCACACATATCCACACCTACACAAACACACATACACAAAGGCAAACACACACACAGACACATTCATTGACACATGCACACACCTACACATAGGCACACACAAGCACACATACACACTCATGCATACACACATTTACACACAATTATGCCTACACCCACACATATCCACACCTACACAAACACACATACACAAAGACAAACACATTCATTCAGACATGTACACACCTACACACACATACATACACACACAGATGCAAAGGCAAAAATACACACGTACACACACACACACAAATTCAAAGACCTACACACACACATACATGCACACACCCAAACACATGGACCCACACACATATATACATGCATCACATGGATGGAGTTATGGTGTGGCCATCTTGGATCAGTCCCTTGGCCCTATCTCAGCCCCCTACCCAAATTATATACACACCTACATACACCCCCCACACACAGACGCAAAGACAAACACATACCTACACACACACACCTACACACACATGGATACACACATACACTCAAAAATATACATACACTCATGCCTACACACATACATACACAAACACACATATAAACACCTACACAGAGACGCAAAGGTAAACACACACACACATCTACACACCTACATACACAAATGCACTCATGTCTACACACAAATACATGCACCTACACATACATGCACACACATCTACACACAGACGCAAAGACAAACACCTACACAAACACACACATTCACTCACACATGCACACACCTACACAAACACACAACCACACCTACACAAACATACATACACACATCTACACACATACACAAAAGCAAACACACACACACCTGCACATTCATTCACACATACACACACACACATCCACACACTCACACATACACTCATGCCTAAACACACACACCTACACGCAGATGCAAAGGTAAACACACACACACATTCACTAACACATGCACACACCCACACACGCATTCACACACATACATGCACACAGACACACAACATACATACATGTACACACCCACACACATGGACCCTCACTCATACATACATATATGCATCACATAGATGGAGTTGTGATATTGCCATCTTCGATCAGTCCCTTGGTCCTATCTCTGCCTCATTCCCAAATTAGATACATATACCTACATACACACACCTACAGAAACACATACACACACCTACACACAAACGCAAAGGGAAACACACAAACACATACCTACACACACACACACACATACATACACTCATACATATACATACACTCATGCCTACACACACACACACCGATACACATATCTACATAATCAGATACAGACACCTACATGCAGATGCAAAGTTAAACTCACACACATCTATACACCTACACACACTTACAAACATGCACCCACACATATACAAATATATTCACACACACATACAGACATAAACACACATACATACACCCGCACACACACAAACGGACCCGCACACATACATACATATATACATAATGTGGATGGGATTGTGGTGTTGCCATCTTGGATCAGTTCATTGGCCCTATCTCAGCTCCATTGCCAAATTAGATACCCACACCTACACACAGATGCAAAGGCAAGCACACACCCACACACACACACACACACACAAACACACCTACACGCACACACATGGCCCCGCACACATACATACAAATATACAAAACATGGATAGGATTGTGGTGTTGCCATCTTGGATCAGTCCCTTGGTCCCATCCCAACACCAATATTCTCGAGCAAACCTGATCACATTTATTCAAGTGAGCTCAACCCAACAAGAACTATGAATATTTCACATTTCAATGTTCTTCACATAGAATAATATATTATATTTATTCTTAAATATATATATCGCTCAAGGATATTTGGTAAAATTTATATATATATATATATATATATATATATATATATATATACACTGTATACACACTCACCAGCCACTTTATTAGGTATACCTTGCTAGTACCGGGTTGGACCCCCTTTTGCCTTCAGAACTGCCTTAATTCTTTCGTGGCATAGATTCAACAAGGAGTTGGAAACATTCCTCAGATATTTTGTTTGGTCCATATTGACATGAAAGCATCACACAGTTGCTGCAGATTTGTTGGTTGCACATCCATGATGCGAATTTCCCACCACCTTCCAAAGGTGCTCTATTGGATGGAGATCTGGTTACTGTGGAGGCTATTGGAGTACAGTGAACTCATTGTCATGTTCAAGAAACGCATGGTGCATTATCCTGCTTGAAGTAGCCATCAGAAGATAGGTACACTGTAGTCATAAAGGGATGGACATGGTCCGCAACAATACTCAAGTAGGCCGTGGCATTTAAATGATGCTCAATTGGTACTAAGGGGCCCAAAGTGTGCCAAGAAAATATCCCCCACACCATTATAACACCACCACCAGCCTGAACCTTTGGTACAAGACAGGATGGATACATGCTTTCATGTTGTTTACACCAAATTCTGACCCTACCATTTGATAGTCGCAGCTGAAATTGAGACTCATCAGACCAGGCAACGTTTTTTCAATCTTGTATTTGTCCAATTTTGATGAGCCTGTCGGAATTGTAGACTCATTTTCTTGTTCTTCGCTGACAGGAGTGGCACCCAGTGTGGGTTTCTGCTGCTGTAGCCCATCTGCTTCAAGGTTCGATGCGTTGTGCATTCAGAGATGGTATTTGGCACACCTTGGTTGTAATGAGTGGTTATTTGAGTTACTGTTGCCTTTCTATCATCTCAAACCAATCTGCCTATTCTCCTCTGACCTCTGACATCAACAAGGCATTGTTGTCCTCACAATTGATGCTCAATGGATATTTTCTCTTTTTCAGACAGTTGCTGCCATGTGATTGGCTGATTAGCAATTTGTGTTACCAAGCAATTGAACAGGTGTACCTAAAAAAGTGGCCGGTGAGTGTGTATATATATATATATATATATATATATATATATATTTACAGTATCCCACAAAAGTGAGTACACCCCTCACATTTTTGTAAATATTTTAATACATCTTTTCATGTGACAACACTGAATAAATTACACTTTGCTACAATGTAAATTAGTGAGTGTACAGCCTGTATAGCAATGTAAATTTGCTGTCCCCTTAAAATAACTCAACACACAGCCATTAATGTCTAAACCATTGGCAATAAAAGTGAGTACACCCCTAAGTGGAAATGTCCAAAATGTGCCCAAAGTGTCAATATTTTGTGTGGCCACGATTATTTTCCAGCACTGCCTTAACCCTCTTGAGCATGAAGTTCACCAGAGCTTCACAGGTTGCCAACTGGAGTCCTCTTCCACTCCTCCATGACGACATCACAGAGCTGGTGGATGTTAGAGACCTTGCTCTCACCCACCTTTTGTTTGAGGATGCCCCACAGATGCTCAATAGGGTTTAGGTCTGGGGACATGCTTGTTTATGTTGGTCTCATCGAACGACAGGAAATGGTGCTAGTAATCCATGTCCTTAGTCAGCTTGTCTACAGAAAACTGTTTGCAGGCTTTCTTGTGCATCATCTTTAGAAGAGGCTTCCTTGCAGTCTAATTTGATGCAGTGTGCGGCGTATGATCTGAGCATTGTCAGGCTGACCCCCCACCCCTTCAACCTCTGCAGCAATGTTCACAGCACTCATATGTCTATTTCCCAAAGACAACCTCTGGATATGACGCTGAGCACGTGCACTCAACGTCTTTGGTCGACCATGGCGAGGCCTGTTCTGAGTGGAACCTGTCCTGTAAAAACTGCTGTATGGTCTTGCCCACTGTGCTGCAGCTCAGTTTCAGGGTCTTGGCAATCTTCTTACAGCCTAGGACATCTTTATGTAGAGCAACAATTATTTTTTTCATATCCTCAGAGAGTTCTTCCAAAAATTAACTCTTAAAAATGTGAAAATATACACATAATGTAAACTTAGCTATGGTTATACTAGTTATGTATAGTATGTGTGTATGTATGTATGTATATATATATATATATATATATATATATGTATATATATATATACATATATATACATATATATATATATATATATATATATATATATATTAGGGTGTTTCATTTTCTAAGGCAAAAAATAAACTGTAACATTTTTGCAGACTTTGCTTACGCCCCGAGTCTCAGTGATGTAAAAGATATATATGCTAAATTTCAAGAAGATTGGATAATATTTAGAGATTGCACACTTTGATCTGTTTTGTAAAAGTAGGCAAAAAATACGATTTTTCAATGTTAATTACTTTTATTGGGAAAACTAGAAATCACAAACTTAAAATACTATTACAACTATACACTAAGATTAATAGGTAATATGATAGGCAAAACATGTGTTATATTAATCAACTTTGAACGATGCAATCCCTTGTTTTGTTCGCTTGGTGACGACTTTTCTGTGATGCTCGACTACCCTCAACAAGAATTATTTTTGTTGTTCATCCCGGACTGATTCGTTATACTTTTTTATCAGAGCAATTCCTCTTTCTGCT
This sequence comes from Bombina bombina, assembly GCF_027579735.1. NCBI lineage: Eukaryota > Metazoa > Chordata > Amphibia > Anura > Bombinatoridae > Bombina > Bombina bombina. The sequence goes on along the minus strand of NC_069500.1, from coordinate 649,855,250 downwards.
GTATAATTGACAATGACAACCTTAAGAGCGTTCACATGACTTCTTAGAGAATCACTGCAGTATTCTGTCACGTCCTGGATCCCAAACAATTCAAAGAACGTCTTTGTTTTATTAGTAACGAAATGGCTCAGGTCTTTTCCTTCAAAAACCATGTTTTTACCCTCTAATCGTTTCACTTCCTTTTTCTTTGCACGTTTGGTTTCTAAATTTTTAGTCATATTTTCCTTAACAGCCTGAGTAATACGGTCGTCCAAAAAAGCCAATCCTACGTTTGTTTCTGACAGATACCAAAGGTGTCTCTTAGCAACTGTGAGAGCACATTTTGTTACGTCTGCATCTGGGTAAGTGCTCAGAAGCTGTAGCATATCCAAATCATTCTTTGGAGCCCATCGACTTACAATTGCCTCATGCCAAAAGCGAATATATATGAGGCTGACAAAATGTGCAACCCGTTTCATTCCTTCCAATTGTCGTTGAGGAATATTCAACTGTTTAGTGAAGAGGACAATTTTAAGTGCATATATTGCCTTTGCCATCCACCTTGCTGGATGCAGTGCCCCTGGGATCCTGAATGTAATGTTTATTCTTATATGAATCTTTTTTTTTCTTCTTTTGTACAGTTCTTATTTTCGAGGCGAAAACCTTGTCTACTCTGCTAATTGGCAAACTCATACGATCTTCTCTTTGTGACCTAAGAAATTCGTTATCTTCTTGTGATACGCTATTCATGTCCATCACATTTTGCTGGGAAATGTCAAATAACTCGACGAGATCACCTTTCCAAATCTGCCGTTTCACATTTGCTTTATCCGTGTTTCTTGATTTCTCTTTACCCAGATTTTAGTATTCTTTGTACAGCTTCTGTATACCAGCACGGATATTCTCCTCCGTCTTAACAGGGATATTTACTCCACACTTCCTGTAGTTTAGTACTGGTAGATTTAGCAGCATCCGAAAGTGTTTCTTTCATTTCCTTGTGATGGTAAATAAAAACTAAAAGTACTTGTTCCTTTGAAGGGAGCCGAGCTCCTAAAAACTCACCACTAGGCACCTTTTCTAGCAGCCAAATTCCTCTTTTGGTTCCCATTTTAAAGTTCAATTACCTGCCAAATATGAAAGAAATACATGAGAAGACCATTAGTGTAAAGCACTTCAATGTTAGAAATTTCACTAGTTTGTGATCAAAAGTGATCAATGTGTGCAACCCCTAAATATTATCCAATCTTCTTGAAATTTGGCATATATATCTTTTACATCACTGAGACTTGGGGCGTAAGCAAAGTCATATGAAAATCACATATTTGAAAAAATGAAACACCCGAATATATATATATATATATATATATATATATATATATATATATATATATATATATATATATATATATACAGATTATAGAGGTTTGTACCTTTAAAAAAAAATCATGTTAGTAGTCCACATGATTTAAAATTGTGAGTTTAGTGGTCCCTGAGGTCCAAAAGGTTGGCGACCCTTGCTCTAGTTCAGATATCTTCAAAATGAGGCCTGTTATTTTTAAAAAACAGTGATCTATAGGAATATATATATATATATATATATATACTGTAGGTATATATACATATATATATGTATTTTCAATAAAAAGAACATTTCCTTATGAAGTGAAGATTTTGGAATATTGAATATGTACAGTAAATTTACAGTAAAACATATAAATACATAGCTACATATTTATACATATAATGTATATGTGTACATTGGAGCTCTTTGCAGTCAAATACCAGCAAACATGAGAAATCATTTTTATTGAATTTTAATATTTAATATGTTTAACAATGTATGTAGTGTAAATATTTTACATTCCAATGTTCTTTACATAAGAGAAAATGCTCTATGTATTTTGAAATAGGAACTCATATATATATATATATATATATATATATATATACTTGTATATATCTATAACTATATAAATATATATATCAACTGTAAATTAAGAAGAAGAGGAGGTTTACAATAAAACCCCATCAAAGACTGGGAATTCAGCACTCTTTTGAAATAGAAGAAAATGGCAACACAAGTAACATATGAAAAAAGTGGTATTTTTATTCTCACACTTTGCTGAGCGCAGGCCCATAAAAAGACAGCATCCTAACAAATGGATGTTATAAAAACTATGTTAAAAACATGAAATATATAATATCCAATATATACATGTAATCAAAAATATGTCAGGACCGGTCCATGTGAAAAGACATGCATTGAAAAATAAAGTATATTGCAATTATGCCCAAATATAAGATAATACTGTAGCTACCATTAATTAGTAAATCTAGGCAATGTCATGTTAAGCCTAGAAGGAATATACTGATGTATGGTAGCTAATCTGTACCCACATTAAGGGTATGGGTGTCTATGCACATATGTATTAACTCCTATGCTCAGTTTTATTAAAACCTGCTCAGGTCTGCACATATTTGAGAACTACATTTTGTGCCTAGACAACTCCATTATCTACCTCCTCTTCTTCTTGATTTACAGTTGATAAATATTTAATGGGTCTGCATCATATTAACTAAATGTTGACCTTCTCATTAAACTTGTATATGAGTTTTTGTGTATAAAAAAACTTTTTATACACCTGCAAACACTATATAAATTATAACAGTTTTCCTTCCACTTCTTATAAACATATATATATATATATATATATATATATATATACATACATATATATATATATATATATATATATATACACAGTATCCCACAAAAGTGAGTACACACCTCACATTTTTGTAAATATTTTATTATATCTTTTCATGTGACAACACTGAAGAAAGGACACTTTGCTAAGATTTAAAATAGTGAGAGTACAGCCTGTATAACAGTGTAAATTTGCTGTCCCCTCAAAATAACTCAACACACAGCCAATAATGTCGAAACCATTGGCAACAAAAAAGAGTACACCCCTAAGTGGAAATGTCCAAATTGGGCCCAATTAGCCATTTCCCCTCCCTGGTGTCATGCGACTCGTTACAAGGTCTCAGGTGTGAATGGGGAGCAGGTGTGTTAAATTTGGTGTTATCGCTCTCACACTCTCTCATACTGGTCATTGGAAGTTCAGCATGACACCTCATGGCAAAGAACTCTCTGAGGAACTGAAAAAAAATTATTGTTGCTCTACATAAAGATGGCCTAGACTGTAAGAAGATTGTCAAGACCCTGAAACTGAGCTGCAGCACAGTGGGCAAGACCATACAACAGTTTTTACAGGACAGGTTCCACTCAGAACAGGCCTCGCCATGGCCGACCAAAGAGGTTGAGTGCACATGCTCAGCGTCATATCCAGAGGTTGTTTTTGGGAAATAGACATATTAGTGCTGCAAGCATTGCTGCAGAGGTTGAAGTGGTGGAGGTTCAGCCTGACAATATTCATACCATATGCCACACACTGCATCAAATTAGTCTGCAAGGCTGTCGTCCCAGAAGGAAGCCTCTTCTAAAGATGATGCGCAAGTAAGCCTGCAAACAGTTTTCTGAAGACAAGCAGACTAAGGACATGGATTACTAACACCATGTCCTGTCGTTCCATGAGACAAACATAAACTTATTTGGTTTCAATGGTATCAAGCGTGTATGGCGGCAACCAAATGAGGAATACAAAGACAAGTGTGTCTTGCCTACAGTCAAGCATGGTGGTGGGAGTGTCATGGTTTGGGCCTGCATGAGTGCTGCCGGCACTGGGTAGCTACAGTTCATTGAGGGAACCATGAATGCAAACATGTACTGTGACATACTGAAGCAAAGCATGATCCCCTCCCTTCAGGAAACTGGGCAGCAGGGCAGTTTTCCAACATGATAAAAACCTCAAACACACCTCCAAGACGACCACGACTTTGCTAAAGAAGCTAAGGGTAAAGGTGATGGACTGGCCAAGTATGTCCCCAGACCTAAACCCTATTGAACATCTATGGGGCATCCTCAAATATAAGGTGGGTGAGCGCAAGGTCTCTAACATCCACCAGCTCCGTGATGTCGTCATGGAGAAGTGGAAGAGGACTCCAGTGGGAACCTGTGAAGCTCTGGTGAACTTCATGCTCAAGAGGGTTAAGGCAGTGCTGGAAAATAATGGTGGCCACACAAAATATTGACACTTTGGGCCCAATTTGGACATTTCCACTTAGGGGTATACTCACTTTTGTTGCCAACGGCTTGGACATTAATGGCTGTGTGTTGAGTTATTTTGAGGGAGCAGCAAATTTACACTGCTATACAGGCTGTACACTCACTAATTTACATTATAGCAAATTGTAATTTCTTCAGTGTTGTCACATGAAAATACATAATTAAATATTTACAAAAATGTGAGGGGTGTACTCACTTTAGTGGGATACTGTATGTATATATATATATATATATATATATACACACACACTCACCGGCCACTTTTTTAGGTACACCTGTTCAATTGCTTGGTAACACAAATTGCTAATCAGCCAATCACATGGCAGCAACTCAATGCATTTAGGCATCTAGACATGGTGAAGACGACTTGCTGAAGTTCAAACCGAGCATCAGAATGGGGAAGAAAGGGGATTTAAGTGACTTTGAACGTGGCATGGTTGTTGGTGCCAGATGGGCTGGTTTGAGTATTTAAAAAACTGCTGATCTACTGGGATTTTCACACACAACCATCTCTAGGGTTTACAGAGAATGGTCTGAAAAAGAGAAAATATCCATTGAGCAGAAATTGTGAGGACGACAATGCCTTGTTGATGTCAGAGGTCAGAGGAGAATAGGCAGATTGGTTCGAGATGATAGAAAGGCAACAGTAACTCAAATAACCACTTATTACAATCAAGGTGTGTCGAATACCATCTCTGAATGCACAACACATCGAACCTTGAAGCAGATGGGTCTATGATTAAGCGCCTGTAGGGGGTGCGAAACTCGTCAGACATCTGTCTTTGTTATTCTCCCCACATGTCTGCCTCACATTGTGGATGTGTTTTTTAACATCTTGAAATAAAGTATATGGATTTTACATTTGTTTGCACCTTGAGTTGCGACTTTTTGTGTGATAATATTACTGTCAACGAGTTAATCCCTCCGAAAGTAGCGACTCCAAGCCTGACATGTAACGTGTGACATCCTGGAGCCGCAGCAAGTGTATCGGAGACATACATACACATGTGTATAGTATATATGTATTTTTCTGTAAATGAAAAATGTCCTTTTTATTGTAAATACATATTTCTATATATTTCACAACAAAAACGGACAAAACTCACTGTATGTAAGTGTGCTTCTATGCACTGTTAATCGTGTTTACACAAGTTCATGTAGTATAGGGAGGAAAAATAAAAAATTACTTTTATTGATTTAAGTTAAAAAACAGCAATTATTACTTGCGTTATTGCTGCGAACTATGTACTTTAAAAACACATCTCCTTTATGTACTGTTATTGGTATGGAACCTGTAACTTTAATATCTAAAGTCCTTTAGGATCAATTACAGTATCTGTAGACTAAGATTATCTTAGCCTTCTTATCGGCTTTTATCTTTATTACATATAGGGTACTCCCATCATATTATGAGAGATATAATATCCCTTTAAATTGTAAAAGAAAAATCGTATGTCTTATAGATTCCTTGTTAGTCTATAATAAACTCTATGTGACTGATGTCAGATTTTTTTAGCAATATACTTTTTGTGAAGTTAACTGGATGCTTCAGTTAAATCTTAGCTTTAAGATACTGAGTTGCACTGAAATGCTTTAGGTGTTTTTTTTTTATATTGCAATTAGGTCAGGTACTTTTGGGTTTCTGTACTATGTACAGGTATGCCAATACTTTCAAGTTATTCTGCTCATGCCGTATGCAGGGTATCACTGGATTTAAGCAATTATCAATATAATAACTCTGTTGCTTCTACGGTGCGTTTTTATGCTGTTACTTTGTTGCTTCTATATCGCCTAAAATATCTCTTTTAATAACATGAATATCGATTTAATAATTCTATTATGACTAGTAAGAGATACCATATCGTTTGGTTAGCCCTGTTCATAGGGTGAGTTAACTATTGCTGAGCTACGGTTGGCTAGTACAGACTGCCCTTCAATAGTTGCAATAAATTAAGTCAATCTTAGTGCAAAGACTTCGTAAACTTAATGATTATTTAATATAAGCTTCCACATTATATTTGTAATGTTAATACTCTAACATCGCTGCCTAGAGAATACTATTGCTTAAAATCCGCCAGTTAACAAATTTTTTCTAATTAAGTTTAAGGTTCAACATCTTTATATTAAGCTACATGCAGGAGAGCACATTAAAACTAAGGAACCCCTGACGCAGCGTTTCTCTTATGCTTCCTAAGAGGGGATACGCGGGCCGGCAAAATGCGCCTTTTTATTGGGTTATTTGTTCACACCCCCTTGGTTGCGATTGGATTTACAGATTACTTATCATTGGTTCTTTGAAGTGTCAATCCATGACGTGTTCTACATTATTTGACATATTGGCAGTCTGTTAATATAATATAATAATATGTGATCTCTGTCTGATATTAGTTGTAACGCATTAACACTACCCCTAGTGATGATCCCGTTAGTATAACTATGCTTATTCGACTCATGTCACCTAGGGAAACATCACGTAAGTTTGCATCTGATAGTATGTCACCTGACCCTATTAAACATTTGCATTGTGGCTTATACGCTTAGTTTAGACTGTAATTTTAACATCTCTGTTATTTTCAATAAAACATGCATCTGGTAGATGTGATTAGGTGTATCATTATGTACTTATATACTACTTAGAAGAAACGTGTATTGTTGTGCAAGTGTTTTTTGTTAATCTATCACTATGTACTATACGTGAAGGTTCTACATAAACCTCAAAAGTGATTTTGGTGGGATGTAGGCGAAAAGTGCAAAGGGTGTTGTTAATTATGAAAACAGGTTGTGGTGAATGAAAATAAATAAATAAAAAGTAAAAAAATTGTGCTCAGGAATACTCATTAAATTGAAAAAACAAGGACTTAACTGGATTATATATCTTAGTCTACTAATAGATTTTTTCCTTGGTTTATGCCATGTTACAAAATTATATAGGGTACATTTAAGGATGGTAAAAAAAGATTAATTCTAACTTAAGTGACAAAAGAGACTGATGCCAGTTATAGTATGCTGAGTATATATATACTGTATATTTTTTATAACTGTGTCATCATGTACCTTTAATATATCAACCTCAGTGGTAGTGTTAATGGTGTTTCTATTAGGTGTATCATGCACATAGATGAAACCTCGTTTTGACAGGTTTTAAACAGGTTATAAATACACAGTATAGTTGTTGTAAACATTTAGACCAATTGGCCTAACGCTGTTTAATAGGTATATCCATTTGCATTCGATCCTCAATAGGGTTTGTTCTATTTCACCTCCTGAAGCCTAAATATTTTATGCCTAAAATATACAGTATATATATATATATATATATATATATATATATATATATATATATATATATATACATATATATATACAGATATGGATTTTACATCAACAATATCAGATATATAGAAATATAGATTTAATAATAAAAAGTATGTTTTTCTATGTGAAGAAAATAGGAATGTAAAATATGCGTTTTGTGCAATTGTTTTTGCGATTTAGATTTAATGCCGTCAGGTTAGCACACATGAAAACATAATCTTAAAAAGTAATCTTAAGGCATGTTATTGAAATATTACATATAAAATACTTAAAAAATTATTAAACATACTGTCAAAAATTCTAAATAATCCATAGAATATATCTAAATGTTTTAAACTATGTTTAATATTTTAAATAATTTTTACAAATTTTTACAAATATTTTTTATGTAATATTTCAATAATGTGCCTTAAGATTACTAAGTTTTCATGTGCGATAAACCAACCACATTAAATCTAAATTGGATATAGAAAGTTTTTAATTTTTTTATTATTAAATATATATTTCAATATATATCTGATAATGCTCACGTAAAATCCATATCTATACCTATATTTCTATATAGGAATAGATATACAGGTATAGGTATATACATATATAGAAATATGTATTTACAATAAAAAGGACATTTTCCTGTAAGTGTAAGAATATTGAAATGTTAAATAAGTACAGTAAATATACAGAAAAATACATAAATACATATGTAATTACATATATACTATACAGTAAATATACAGAAAAATACATAAATACATATGTAATTACATATATAGATATATACTATACAGTAAATATACAGAAAAATACATAAATACATATGTAATTACATATATACATATATACTATACAGTAAATATACAGAAAAATACATAAATACATATGTAATTACATATATAGATATATACTATACAGTAAATATACAGAAAAATACATAAATACATATGTAATTACATATATAGATATATACTATACAGTAAATATACAGAAAAATACATAAATACATATGTAATTACATATATAGATATATACTATACAGTAAATATACAGAAAAAAACATAAATACATATGTAATTACATATATAGATATATACTATACAGTAAATATACAGAAAAATACATAAATACATATGTAATTACATATATAGATATATACTATACAGGAAATATACAGAAAAATACATAAATACATATGTAATTACATATATACATATATACTATACAGTAAATATTCAGAAACATACATAAATACATACTGTATGTAATTACATATATACATATATACTATACACATGTGTATGTATGTCTCCGATACACTTGCCGTGGCTCCAGGATGTCACACGTTACATGTCAGGCTTGGAGTCGCTACTTTCGGAGGGATTAACTCGTTGACAGTAATATTATCACACAAAAAGTCGCAACTCAAGGTGCAAACAAATGTAAAATCCAAACACATCCACAATGTGAGGCAGACATGTGAGGAGAATAACAAAGATGTCTGATGAATTTCGCACCCCCTACAGGCGCTTAATCATACACTGCCACCCCTTGGATGATACTCCTATTTATCCAAAAGGGTGATTAACCATTTACACACTTTAAAAGGGGAAATTTAAAACAAAGATATTGACAATACTATTACTTAGGAACAGTATATCCAATTCTCAAGATGAGCACAAACCACAAAGATATACGTTTATTGTGCTGCATATAAGAAACGATACAATATAATTTATTGATCATAACTGTCTACTGAATAAGTATCTGATACAAAGTTTCTTTATTAAAGGGACAGTCAACTTCAGAATTTTTGTTGTTTTAAAAGATAGATAATCCCTTAATTACCCATTCCCCAGTTTTGCATAACCAACACAGTTATAATAATACACGTTTTACCTCTGTGATTACCTTGTATCTAAGCCTCTGCAGACTGCCCCCTTATTTTAGTTCTTTTGACAGACTTGCATTTTAGCCAATCAGTGCTCACTCCTCTGTAAATTCAAGTGCATGTGCTCAATGTTTTATATATGAAACACATGAACTAACTGTCAAATGCAGAGGCGGCCTTCAAGGTCAAAGAAATTAGCATATGAACCTCCTAGGTTTAGCTTTCAGCTAAGAATACCAAGAGAACAAAGCAAAATTGGTGATAAAAGTAAATTGGAAAGTTGTTTAAAATTACATGCCCTATTTGAATCATGAAAGTGTTTTTGGACTTGACTGTCCCTTTAATTGCAAAAGTAACTTATGTCCCATGTACAGTATGTATTCCCCTCTATGCTAAAGTTCTTTGCCTACCTTTTTTTCTCTAACACCAGAGACCTCATATCTTTGAGGCGTATAACTTTTTAATGCAATTTTTTTTTAAAATAATTATTATCAGACAGTATTATGTGTGTAACTGTACTTTTACAGGTATGTTTTATGTTTTGTTGTGCAACTGTTTTTCTTGTGTAACATTTAACCAAAGCTCTGAAGTCGCGCTAACCCAATGCGCGTAAAATTCGGTTACGCTCTGTCGAACGTGTTAACTTTAAACTCATAATTCATGAGCTAAACCTGAACAAATCCAATACCACATGAGAGCTACATTGCGCACGCCAATCATAATCTAGCCCTAGATATGCCCTGAAGCCTGTCTAAGTGATATATCCATATAAGACCCCTAGTCCTGCACCCTGTTTGAATGCTATATAAATAAATTGGGCCTCAGATCAGAACCCTGACCTTGCAGACCTTTTTAAACATATGAGCACATCAGACATTAAATCAGACACCTGATTCAGCAACTCCTTTCTCAGCCACTAACACAGATCAGGGTCATATGCCTTTCAACATCTTCTAAGCTACATGAGACTGTCAACCACATCCCTTGTGCTGCAGATCCTCTGTCAGACACATGCACACAGTAGATGTCAGAACAGACCTCAAATCAATCCCCAAAAGCACTGCTGCTTTTATAATACCCAAGTCAGACTTCAGATCAAACATTATGGCCTTGAAGCACATCTGTCTCTGGTGCACAAGTGCTGTCTGAACAGGGTAGTTTTATGTTGAATGCCTTTACCTGCCCTTGTCCCATCCATGAAGGGCTCCCGTGGGTGATCAGTGAAAGGGTTGTGTTTAAGGGATACTCTAAAATATGTTGCAGTCTCCCAGAAGCTTTGTAGCTCCAAAGTTACAGTGGAAGCAACATGTGTTGATCACTCGCTACCCAGTAATAGTTAAGACATGTGTAATGTCATTGACAATGTACTTTCTCTTTGTTGTCTGCTTAAAGTGCTGAACATTAATTTAATGAGATTGAATTCAATGGCCTCTGCCATGCTCAAAAATGTGTCTTGAAGTGGAGGGGAGATTACAAATTTTGCCCAAAATATGGTACTAAAAACCTTATTTTATTACCTGTTTAATTATTTTATTTTTTGGATAGAGTGCCTGCTATATATTTATGCTAATTTAATCCCCAATGTAAATTATTTTAAATTTAGAATACAAGCATTCAGACAGTTTTGTTAATTTCCAGAAGACTAAATTAAAGGGATAGGAAGGTCAAAATTATACTTGCAGGACTCAGATAATTTTAAGACCCTTTTAATTTCACTTCTATTTTCAAATATGCTTCATTCTCTTGGTATCTCTTGTTGAAAAAGAATATGCACATATCCAACACTAGATGGAGCTAGCTGCTGATTGATGCGTGCACACATTTGTCTCTTGTGATTGGCTAGATATGCTCAGCTAGCTGCCAGTAGTGCAATGATGTTCCTTCAGCAAAGGATAACAAGATAATGAAGCAATTTTACGTTCTATCCAAAACATGAAAGAAAACTGAGGTTTCCTGTCCCTTTAATTCAAATTTGTTGAGCTAAACAGTTGTAGTAATCTTTTGCTTGTGTTTCTCGATGCTCATTTTGTATAGAAAATAATTCAAAATACTATTTTTTATAGGAAAACAATACAAATAAGAGTAGTGTGTGGTTTTTTTTTTTTATTTTTTCAAAAGGTTAGACATTATTTTTCTATTCTGCACTTATTTTAATAAATAGACTAGATTACTTACAAACCGTGTGACCCATTGTGCTTCTCTTTCATTCCCCAATATCCTATCAACAGACTGTACATCATTTCTACAAATAATTAAATATGGGGCTGCTTTTGTCTTTCTACAGATAGTCTGTAAGATAGTTACCATGGTGTCAAAATAGTTGCAGATGATTGAAAGCTGTTATGTCTGGGAAACAATACAGCACATATGCTAAAAAAAAACTTGCTGCCTTGCTGCTGTCTTTTTTCATAATAACTCATCTACAAGCCTTGAAATGTACAAAGAATTGAAATAATGAAATAAAGTAACATATTTCACTTTGTATTATACAGCACATTATTGTTCTTTACTGTGCAACCAACTTCACGTTGCGGAAATGAAATTCATTGTCATAAAAGTAAAGGTCTCTTCTTTTGTTTTCTGTATAATAACGGAGTTTCTGTAGGGACTTGGAATAATTATTTTAAACCAAACTATCTCAATGCAGTTTCTTCCCTCTCTTTTTTTTTTCCGTCTACAGCATATCTAGTGTCAACCTGGGACTTTGTTGAAACATATTTCTCTGTCATTTTTGTTTTTTCCTATTTTTTCCTTATCTCTACTGCTTGAGTTTGACTATAAAAGGCAAACATGTCCTTACAGTAAATAAAGGGATTACAATATGATGTTTTTTGGACAGTGCTAAAATATAAAAGCTTTTTTTCACTCTCTTTAGCGCTGACATTACAAGTTTAAAAAAAGCAGGCTTGTGCGGGTGATATGGTTGCGTTGAGCTCGATACAGCACTGAAAACAAGCGCTGTGTTTGACGTGCTTGTGCATGATTTCCCCATAGACATCAATGGGGAAATCCGGCAAAAAAAAAGCCTAACACCTGCGATCGTGGAATGAAAAGCTCCGTAACGCAGCCCCATTGATGTCTATGGGGAAAATAAGTTACATTTAAACACCCTAACATAAACCCCATGTCTAAACACCCCTAATCTGCTGCCCCCAACATCTCCGCCACCTACATAATATTATTAACCCCCTAATCTGCCGCTCCCGATGTCCCCTGCCACTATCCTAAAGTTATTAACCCCTAAACCTCTGGCCTCCCATATTACTACCACTAAATAAATATATTAACCCCAAACACCTAACCCTAATGTAACCCTAAGCCTAACCCTAACACCCCCTAACTTTAACATAATTAAAATACAGCTAAATTAAAGTTACATTTATTAACAAAATAATTCCTATTTAAAACTAAATACATACTTACCAGTAAAATAAAACCTAAGCTAGCTACAATATAACTAATAGTTATATTGTAGCTAGCTTAGGTTTTATTTTTATTTCACAGATAAGTTTGTATTTATTTTAACTAGGTAGACTAGTTAGTAAATAGTTATTAACTATTTATTAACTACCTGGTTAAAATAAATACAAACTTACCTGTGAAATAAAACCTAACCTGCCTTACACTAAAACCTAACATTACAAAAAATAATGAAAACGCTAACATTACTAAAAAATAAAAAAACTAACATTACAAAAATTAACAAATTATAAAAAATAAAAAGAATTACACCTAATCTAATAGCCCTATCAAAATAAAAAAAAAAACTAGCCTACAATAAACTACCAATGGCCATTAAAAGGATATCCCCCCCAAAGATATCCCCCCCAACAGTAAAACCCACCACCCACCCAACCCCCCCCCAAATAAAAAAACTATCTAAAATAACCTAAGCTAACCATTGCCCTGAAAAGGGCATTTGTATGGGCATTGCTCTTAAAATGTCATTTAGCTCTTTTACATTGCCCAAACCCTAATCTAAAAAAAACCCACCCAAAAAACCCTTAAAAAAACCAAACACTAACCCTCGACGATCCACTTACAGTTGTTGAAGTCCCGCTTGAAGGATCCATCCAGTTGGCGAAGTCATCATCCATGCGGCAAGAAGTCTTCATCCAGGTGGCCTCTTCGATCTTCATTGGGTCCATCCTGAAGACATCCGGCACAGAGCATCCTGGCATTCCTATTGGCTGAAATAACTTCAATCAGCCAATAGGAATTAGAGCTGCCAAAATCCTATTGGATCAGCCAATAGAATGAGAGCTCAATTCTATTGGCTGATTGGAACAGCTAATATAATTTTAGCAGCGCTAATTCCTATTGGCTGATTGAAATCCTACTTGGAATGCAAGGGATGCCATCTTAGGGTTTGGGCAATGTAAAAGAGCTAAATACCCTTTTAAGGGCAATGTCCATAAAAATGCCCTTTTCAGGGTAATGGTTAGCTTAGGTTATTTTAGATAGTTTTTTTATTTGGGTGGGTTGGTTGGGTGGTGGGTTTAACTGTTGGGGGTGTTTGTATTTTTTTTTACAGGTAAAAGCTGATATCTTTAGGGCAATGCCCCACAAAAAGCCCTTCTAAGGGCCATTGGTAGTTTATTGTAGGCTAGTGTTTTTTTATTTTGGGGGGGCTTTTTTATTTTGATAGGGCTATTAGATTAGGTGTAATTCTTTTTTATTTTTGATAATTTGTTTGTTATTTTTAGTAATTTAGTGTTTGTTTGTTTTTTGGAATATTTTTTATTTTTGTAATTGGATACTTTTTGTAATTTTTAGAGTAGTGTTAGGATTTTTTAATGTGTAGTTTACTTTTATTTAATTGGTAGTTAGCTTAATTTTAGTTTAATAATTATAATAGTTTAATTGTTAGTTTAAAATTAATTTTTTAAATTTGACAGGTAAGTTTTAATTTAATTTAAGTTAGGAAAATTGTAATTTTAATATAAAGTTAGGGGGTCATTAGGTTTAGGGGTTAATAGTTCATTTTAGTATATTTTATTGTATGGGCTTTCAGTTTAGAGGTTAATAGTTTATTTTAGTTTATTTTGTTGTGGGGGGCTTTCGGTTTAAGGGTTAATAGTTTATTTTAGTTTATTTCATTGTGTGGGGCTTGCAGTTTAGGGGTTAATAGGTTTATTATAGCAGCTGTGTGGGCAGACGGCAGATTAGGGGTTAATAATATTTAAATAGTGTTTGTGATGCAGGAGGGTGGCGGTTTAGGGGTTAATAGGTTTATTATAGTGGCAACGATGTTGGGGAGCGGCGGAATAGGGGTTAATACATTTTATTAGTGGCGGCGATGTCGGGAGCGGCAGATTAGGGGTTAATGAGTTTATTATAGTGTTTGCGATGCAGGAGAGCCTCGGTTTAGGGGTTAATAGGTAGTTTATGGGTTTTAGTGTACTTTTTAACACTTTAGTTATGAGTTATGTGCTACAGCTTTGTAGCGTAAAACTCATAACTGCTGAATTTAGATGGCGTTACGGATCTTGTCGTTATAGGGTGTAACGCTCACTTTCTAGACTCACCGCAAAACTCGTAATACCAGCACTATGGGAGTCTCATGAAAAAACTTAATTTTTACGAGTGCGGTACTGACGTTGCGTTTCAGGCTAAAAGGTGTGCGGTACACCTATACCGACAAGACTTGTAATGGCTGCAGTGCTGTTTTAACACTGAAAATGACATAGTTTCAGTGTTATGAGTCGCAACGCAAAACTCGTAATCTAGGTGAATATAAAGTAGTTGACATTTAAAGGGACATAAAACAGATGAGTACAACTACAATAGCCTGGTTATTACTAACTAAGCTTTTGTTTTTCCTCCTCTGATTGCAGCTCTCTTGAAAGCTTTTTTTCTTATTGCAAGCTTTCAAAAGTGGTAAGTGAAAATCTGCATCTTTATACGGGGCGCTGCCATCTTGGAATCTAAGTGTTCTTATACCCTGTGATAGAAGTAGCGCACATTCACAGATCAGTGACACTGTTGTCTTCTAGACAAGCCATTTCATGACTTGAGTTTAGTGTCCAAGATATAGACCAGGAGCTGTACATTTTTAAAGTCGCTGCTTTGCTCTATATCACTGGTTTTCAAACCTGTCATCAGGCCTCCCTAGCAGGCCATATTTTGAGGATATCTGAACTAGAGCACAGGTGAAATAATCAGCTGATCAGTACCACTTAATGACCAATGCCGTACCCTGTATGATGCTGGTTGTTAAGCCCTTAAGGACCAGTGCCTTACCCTGTATGATGCTGCTGTCCTGGCCCTCTCTCTGCCGCAAAACTAGCAAGATTGCGCTATTTCTGCACGTCCCACGAGTGGGGCAGTGCAGAAATAAATGGGCAGAGTTACGATGGCCCTCTCTGCATCGGGCAGCGTGGTGCAGATTGTTGGTGGGTGGGAGGGTAAGGAGGGTGGCAGGTGGGTGGCCCATCGCTGAGGGGGGCCGGAGGTTGGCGGGACCGCTACGGAAAAAAATATTCAGAGCGGCAGGGATGGTGAAGGAGGGAGGGGGGGAGGAGAAAGAGGGGGTTCATACTTAGGGATGGGATAAGAGGGTGGGAAATCGATCTGGGAGGGGTAGGGGTTGGGGGGACAGCTGCACTAGTAATTACAATTTAAAAAGAAAACACATTTCTTATGTAAAGTTGGCAAATTTTGGAAAACTTGGTACTGGCAGACAGGTGCCAGTACCTAAGATGGCAGCTAACAGGTAGAGGGGGAGAGTTAGAGAGCTGTTTGGGTGGGATCAGGGAGGTTGGGGGGTAAGAGGGATCCTACACTGCAGAAAATATATTTTTAAAAAAATATGAAAAACAAAAAAAAGCCTTTTATTTTAGTACTGGCAGACTTTCTGCCAGTACTTAAGATGGGGTGACCATTGTGGGGTGGGGGAGGGAAGAGAGCTGAGGGATTAGGGAGGGATCAGGGGTTGGGATGTGTCAGATGGGAGGTTAATCTATACACTAAAGCTAAAATTAACCCTACAAGCTACCTAATTAGCTCCTTCACTGCTGGGCATAATACAAGTGTGATGCGCAGCTGAATTTAGCAGCCTTCTAATTACCAAAAAGCAATGCCAAAGCCATATATCAGGTGTGCTAGCTGGAGGCGCTGGTTCAGCTTGTATCAGTCGTTGGCATCTTCCTTTCCTTTCCTTCCTCAGTTGTATAACTCTAGGTGCAAAATAGTGGTGCTGAAATATCAGACAATACACCATACAAAGGTGAATATCTACTCACAGTGTATATTGCAGGTTACCGGCTCCTTCCCAATATGAAAAGACAATATCACAGATTCAGTAAAAAAGTTTGTCTTTATTTGGCTCAACGCAAAAGCGTTTCAACGGTCCCAGCCGTCTTTCTCAAGAGCAATAAAAGTGCTTTACAAACCAAAGCATACCTTTCCGCTGCACAGGCGGCCTTTAAATACATGTCAGTTACGCTACCTGCTTCCCCATTGGAGGAGAGCAGGTTTACACCCGATTCAAAATTTCAAGTGTAAATTTATAATAAACATCTAAAAAAACATAAAAAAACAATATTAATAATATTAGAAACTATAAGTTTGTTTTAAAATATAAAATTTCTGTAGATATCATAATTTTTGCCGGTTTTGCAGTTCCCTTTCAGGTAGTTTTCTGTTTCAAGTTCTCTTTCAGGTCCGGTATATCAGTGAAGATCACATGTTATAGGTTGTCCAATGAAATTCAGTTTCTGGTATAGTGATGTTTTGTAGTTCCCTTTCAGGTAGTTCTCTATTTTAGGTTCCCATTCAGGTCTGATATGTCAGTGGGTATCACATGTTATCGAATGTCCAATGAAAAACAGTTTCTGATTTTCTCAAAATAAAAAGACATAAGTGTTATTCACAGATACAAAGTTTCTTATATGAATTCTGCTTATCCAAATATTTAGAGGAGGTAGAATAAATTGCCACTTAGAAGTTTGTTATAAGTTGGAATAGATACTTTTCATAATTAAACATTCATATTATAAATAGACTTCTATACTTATTGAATGTTCAATATTGACTCAGCGACTTGTGTGTTGCATATAATTTCTTGAAATTAATTGTGAGAATTATATTCTTTTGTACAATATGTGTATATATAAACATTAAGTGTGATGATATAACATGAACGGTCTGTATAAATACATGTTTATTTTGCCCCCCTTTCATGTACTAATGTTTTTCAGCATTCACTTTACACAAATTTTACTGGTTTATTCGGGCCCCAATTTTTCTTAGGAACACATTATAGATTATCATCTATTTTGCCCCCCTTTCATATGTTGAAGGTTTTTAAGACAAAAACAGCTTCTTCTTTTTTTTTTGTGTGTGTGTCCTTATACTCGTATTCACCTCAACAAGAACAAAACATGTTACTGATTTATTTAGGCCCCATATTTTCACCTTTTGAATTTATCATTTATTTTGCCCCCCCTTTCATATGTTAAGAGTTTTTTAGATAAAGGCAGCAATTTTTGTGTCCTTATTTAGACCCCATTGGGCATATGTTCTAAGTGTATGTATCCATTTTAATTTTCTTTGGTCTAGTTGTTTTGCCAGATTACCACCCCTCCAATGAAGTTCAACCTTCTCAATTCCTATCCATAGAAAGGATTCTTTTGTGAAATGTTCACAATTGTTGCAGTGTAGCGGCACTCCGTGGTCATCATGATTCTTTTCTATTTTATTTTGATGTTCCATGATTCTTGTTTTTAAAAATCTGGACGTTTGTCCTAAATACTGGATTTTGCAGCCACATTGCAACAAATATATCACATTTTTACTTTTGCAAGTAATGAATTCTTTTATTTAAATTTTTTTTCCCGTAACTGTGGTGTTAAATGTTTTGTGTGTTCTTCTGGTGTAGTTACAACCTTTGCATTTGCCGCAAGTGAAGAAGCCTGTCATGTTACTTATTTATAAAGGTTTTTTGGGGGCTATGCCTTTTATGAGTGAGGGAGCTAATTTTTGTTTCAAATGTTGTCCTTTTCTGAAGATAACTGTGGGCTTAGCTGGAATTATAGGTCCTAGATATTCATCCTCCTTTATAATGTGCCAGTGCTTTTGTATAATTTTTTTGATTGTATGATGTTCTACATTAAATGTGGTCACAAATTTAGGGAAATTATTATTAAATGAGGTCTCATTTTTGTGTTTGTTTTCTAACAGGGTTGATCTTATTTTATTTCCAACTTCTTTTCTTTCTTTTTCTAAAGCTGTATGGTCATATCCCTTTTGTATGAATCTTTCTTTGAGTATTCTTGATTGTTGTTCGTAATCATCTATATTTCTGCAGTTCCTGCGTATTCGTAGGAATTGGCTTTTTGGTACTGACTTTAGCCAGTTAGGATGGTGGCAGCTATCATGTCTAATGTAGGTGTTAGTGTCACACTTCTTAAAGTATGTTTTGCTGTGGATTTTTTCATCTATAGTGTAAAGAGTTAAATCTAAAAAATGTATTTCTTTTTTGTCATATTCTACTGATAATGTGACTTGCTGATTATTGTTATTAAGTATTTGTACAAATTCTATGAGTTTGGACTCACCCCCCTTCCATATGCACAGAATGTCATCTATATATCTATGCCAGGACACCAGGTCTGCACCAAATTCTTGATTATGCCATATATGAGTCGTCTCAAAATAGTCCATGTAAATATTGGCATAACTTGGTGCAAACCTGGTGCCCATGGCAGTCCCACAAATCTGTAAATAGTAGTTCCCATTGAACTAAAAAAAGTTGTGATATAGAATAAATTCTATGGCTCTAAGTATGAAATCTAGTAGTTTTGGTGATAAATCTTTATCTTCTGATAGTTTCCATTTAACTGCCTCAATCCCTTTTTTGTGATCAATTATGGTATACAAAGAAGTCACGTCCATGGTGACCCAAAAGTAATTTTCTTGCCAGGGTATATTTTGTATGATTTGTAAAACATGTTTGGTATCTTTTAAATGAGATTTTGCCTTCTGTGCATAGGGTTGGAGAAAAAAAATCTATGAATGCTGACAAGTTTGAACTTAAAGAATCTATCCCACTAATAATCGGCCTTCCTGGTGGCCTTGTTGCATGCTTATGTAATTTGGGTAAAAAATAAAAG
Source organism: Bombina bombina (assembly GCF_027579735.1). Taxonomy (NCBI): domain Eukaryota; kingdom Metazoa; phylum Chordata; class Amphibia; order Anura; family Bombinatoridae; genus Bombina; species Bombina bombina. The sequence goes on along the minus strand of NC_069500.1, from coordinate 649,835,767 downwards.
ATTGGGGTCTTAGAATCTGTTTTATAAAGAAAATCAAATTCCTCTTCTGTTTTATTATTTATTTATTTATATTTTTTACTTTTAATCTTTTATTTTTTACCCAAATTACATAAGCATGCAACAAGGCCACCAGGAAGGCCGATTATTAGTGGGATAGATTCTTAGTTCAAACTTGTCATCATTCATAGATTTTTTTCTCCAACCCTATGCACAGAAGGCAAAATCTCATTTAAAAGATACCAAACATGTTTTACAAATCATACAAAATATACCCTGGCAAAAAAATTACTTTTGGGTCACCATGGACGTGACTTCTTTGTATACCATAATTGATCACAAAAAAGGGATTGAGGCAGTTAAATGGAAACTATCAGAAGATAAAGATTTATCACCAAAACTACTAGATTTCATACTTAGAGCCATAGAATTTATTCTATATCACAACTTTTTTTGGTTCAATGGGAACTACTATTTACAGATTTGTGGGACTGCCATGGGCACCAGGTTTGCACCAAGTTATGCCAATATTTACATGGACTATTTTGAGATGACTCATATATGGCATAATCAAGAATTTGGTGCAGACCTGGTGTCCTGGCATAGATATATAGATGACATTCTGTGCATATGGAAGGGGGGTGAGTCCAAACTCATAGAATTTGTACAAATACTTAATAACAATAATCAGCAAGTCACATTATCAGTAGAATATGACAAAAAAGAAATACATTTTTTTAGATTTAACTCTTTACACTATAGATGAAAAAATCCACAGCAAAACATACTCTAAGAAGTGTGACACTAACACCTACATTAGACATGATAGCTGCCACCATCCTAACTGGCTAAAGTCAGTACCAAAAAGCCAATTCCTACGAATACGCAGGAACTGCAGAAATATAGATGATTACGAACAACAATCAAGAATACTCAAAGAAAGATTCATACAAAAGGGATATGACCATACAGCTTTAGAAAAAGAAAGAAAAGAAGTTGGAAATAAAATAAGATCAACCCTGTTAGAAAACAAACACAAAAATGAGACCTCATTTAATAATAATTTCCCTAAATTTGTGACCACATTTAATGTAGAACATCATACAATCAAAAAAATTATACAAAAGCACTGGCACATTATAAAGGAGGATGAATATCTAGGACCTATAATTCCAGCTAAGCCCACAGTTATCTTCAGAAAAGGACAAAATTTGAAACAAAAATTAGCTCCCTCACTCATAAAAGGCATAGCCCCCAAAAAACCTTTATAAATAAGTAACATGACAGGCTTCTTCACTTGCGGCAAATGCAAAGGTTGTAACTACACCAGAAGAACACACAAAACATTTGACTCCACAGTTACGGGAAAAAAATTTGAAATAAAAGAATTCATTACTTGCAAAAGTAAAAATGTGATATATTTGTTGCAATGTGGCTGCAAAATCCAGTATTTAGGACAAACGTCCAGATTTTTAAAAACAAGAATCATGGAACGTCAAAATAAAATAGAAAAGAATCATGATGACCACGGAGTGTCGCTACACTGCAACAATTGTGAACATTTTACAAAAGAATCCTTTCTATGGATAGGAATTGAGAAGGTTGAACTTCATTGGAGGGGTGGTAATCTGGCAAAACAACTAGACCAAAGAGAATTAAAATGGATACATACACTTAGAACATATGCCCAATGGGGTCTAAATAAGGACACAAAAATTGCTGCCTTTATCTAAAAAACTCTTAACATATGAAAGGGGGGGGCAAAATAAATGATAAATTCAAAAGGTGAAAATATGGGGCCTAAATAAATCAGTAACACGTTTTGTTCTTGTTGAGGTGAATACGAGTATAAGGACACACACACACAAAAAAAAAAAGAAGCTGTTTTTGTCTTAAAAACCTTCAACATATGAAAGGGGGGCAAAATAGATGATAATCTATAATGTGTTCCTAAGAAAAATTGGGGCCCGAATAAACCAGTAAAATTTGTGTAAAGTGAATACTGAAAAACATTAGTACATGAAAGGGGGGCAAAATAAACATGTATTTATACAGACAGTTCATGTTATATCATCACACTTAATGTTTATATATACACATATTGTACAAAAGAATATAATTCTCACAATTAATTTCAAGAAATTATATGCAACACACAAGTCGCTGAGTCAATATTGAACATTCAATAAGTATAGAAGTCTATTTATAATATGAATGTTTAATTATGAAAAGTATCTATTCCAACTTATAACAAACTTCTAAGTGGCAATTTATTCTACCTCCTCTAAATATTTGGATAAGCAGAATTCATATAAGAAACTTTGTATCTGTGAATAACACTTATGTCTTTTTATTTTGAGAAAATCAGAAACTGTTTTTCATTGGACATTCGATAACATGTGATACCCACTGACATATCAGACCTGAATGGAAACCTAAAATAGAGAACTACCTGAAAGGGAACTACAAAACATCACTATACCAGAAACTGAATTTCATTGGACAACCTATAACATGTGATCTTCACTGACATACCGGACCTGAAAGAGAACTTGAAACAGAAAACTACCTGAAAGGGAACTACAAAACCGGCAAAAATGATGATATCTACAGAAATTTTATATTTTAAAACAAACTTGTAGTTTCTAATATTATTAATATTGTTTTTTATGTTTTTTTAGATGTTTATTTTAAATTTACAATTGAAATTTTGAATCGGGTGTAAACCTGCTCTCCTCCAATGGGGAAGCAGGTAGCGTAACTGACATGTATTTAAAGGCCGCCTGTGCAGCGGAAAGGTATGCTTTGGTTTGTAAAGCACTTTTATTGCTCTTGAGAAAGACGGCTGGGACCGTTGAAACGCTTTTGCGTTGAGCCAAATAAAGACAAACTTTTTTACTGAATCTGTGATATTGTCTTTTCATATTGGGAAGGAGCCGGTAACCTGCAATATACACTGTGAGTAGATATTCACCTTTGTATGGTGTATTGTCTGATATTTCAGCACCACTATTTTGCACCTAGAGTTATACAACCGAGGAAGGAAAGGAAAGGAAGATGCCAACGACTGATACAAGCTGAACCAGCGCCTCCAGCTAGCACACCTGATATATGGCTTTGGCATTGCATTTTGGTAATTAGAAGGCTGCTAAATTCAGCTGCGCATCACACTTGTATTATGCCCAGCAGTGAAGGAGCTAATTAGGTAGCTTGTAGGGTTAATTTTAGCTTTAGTGTATAGATTAACCTCCCATTTGACACATCCCAACCCCTGATCCCTCCCTAATCCCTCAGCTCTCTTCCCTCCCCCACCCCACAAGCTGAACCAGCGCCTCCAGCTAGCACACCTGATATATTCACACAGACCTTGGGAGAGACTGTGGGACGGCTGCGGTTCACCAGAAGGGGAAAGTATTAATACATATCATACACCTGTTTGCAAAGCCATATATCTCTGCTATTTCTGAACAAAGGGAATCCTTTGCACAAGCTTTTAGTAAATAATTTCAGTGAGAAACCTAAAGTTTGTGGAAAAGGCAACATTTTTTTTATTTGATCGCATTTGGCAGTGAAATGGTGGCATGAAATATACCAAAATGGTCCTAGATCAATACTTTGGGTTGTCTGCTAAAAAATATATATAGTTTTGATAGTTAAATATTAAAAAAGGCTATATTTCTGTTTAAATTGAGTGAAGGCAAAAAATGCTAAAAATGCGCTTGTGTTTTGGGGAAGTTTTTGTCTGAAATGCCCGGTCCTTAAGGGGTACACCTACTCTCGCCCAAGGTAATCCTGAAAATCGGCCTGTGAGGGAGGAATGAGGACAGATTTAAAAACCAGTGCTCTATATTATTCCTGAAGGCTTTTTATTTTTTTATTATTATTATTATTTATTGAGGCTTAAACAATGCACAAATACAGCAATGCTACAGCGGATCATGTCCGTCCGACATTTAATATATCTACCCCACAGTATAAATTATTATATATTGGTTATCAGTTGAAACCCTACTAAATCACCTCCGTAAAAGGGTCTGACAGGTATCTGAGATGAATAGTAATAAAAAACTAGCTACTGTAGTACAGAACCAACCATTGAGAATGTATAGTCCTTACTAGACCCATGTTATCAAGGGTAATGAAAGGTGATATAGGGGCTTGGAACTGATAGGTAGCAGAATGTTTTAATAATAAGCATATTGCAGGCAATGCAAAGAAAGCAGAGCCTAAGCAGCTGGGGAAACAAATCACCAAGTGGGGATATCTTTAGGTAGCAGCGAATAAATACACTAATTATTATATTTTCCTTATGGTGTACACTTTGGGGCATATTTATTAAAGGTCTTGTGGACCTGATCAGACAGTGCGGATCAGGTCTGCAAGACCTTTCTGAATGCAGAGAGCAATCGGCCACCAGCAGGGAGGTGTCAATCAAGCCGATCATACTCAATCGGGTTGATTTCCGGCGATTCCTGTCTGCCTCATCAGAGCAGGCGGACAGGGTTATGGAGCAGCGGTCTTTAGACCGCTGCTTCATAACTGGAGTTTCTGGCGAGTCTGAAGACTCGCCAGAAACACAAGCCCACAAGCTCTGTTCAGAGCTTTATAAATGGGCCCCTTTGGGTCAATTAAGGTAGAAGGGCATATAGAAATTTATAGCAGTACAACGTGGTAGCTTTGAGAAGCTATATGTACCTGGCCATAACTGCAGATTATAGTAAACTATATTTATGTTAACGGAGTGAGGGCGCTACAGCATTAATAGAAGTATATGTAGCTGCTATTGTGAAAACATTCATTTTAAGTAATAGGCTCCCCTGGCTCGGCCGCTGACAGTGGAACCGACAACTATCTGTATCTATCTACAATGGATAAACGTATGGAGTATAACACTAATTTAGATAACAAGACAGTGGCATGTTTCTTATAAAAAATAAAGACAGACAAAGCTTAATAAAACTTGCCTAACTATATGTGCTCAACTTCTACAAGTCAAATATAGACAGTGTCCATCTTTAACATCTGCAAAATGAAAGCAGTGTAGAAGAGAAGCTATAATAACTGTAGAAATTCCATAATTACTCATAACTGATCGTTCTGCTATTCAACAAAAAAATTCAGATAACTAGATCATCATTATCAACTAAGCAGTCATTGATTTCCATACTCAGGTCTACTTTAGAAATGTATCTTGACCGGGGATCACAGGTAAATAGGTATCACTTCCCCGTGGCTTATCCAATTCCTCTTCTGCATGGAGACATCACTGGTCCAACATAATTCTTGAGGCCGAAGGCAGGGAGCTGGTCACTGACACTAGTGAGGATCTAATGCAGGGAATTGTCTCTCTACAGCTTTGAATCTCCTACAAGGCTTTACATTTCCTTTATAGAAACTGATCATGTCATAAAGGTCAGGTTCATATGTTGATATCTGTAATAGTCCACTATGGATCGCCTGGGTAGTATTGTCATCTTCTGGAATACCCTTACAGCTCGCCAGACACGTTCACTGTACTATGTGGAACCACCGCTGTTAAATTTCTCACAGCGCTGTGCAGGTAGGCCATGGCCACCTCTGCAGCAACTACCTCTTCAATATTATAAAGACCCGGTGTCTCCTCCAGGATACTATCAGGTCTAGGGCAGCAATCATTCAGTTCTTGTTGCTCCTTTACTCCAGAAAAACAATGCCCCACTAGTTGAATCAACTTTAAAAAATGCTCCTCCAGCAGGTTGCAAATATCTTCTTCACATATTTTTAATTCGGACTCATGAAGGCACTTGAAACAGTATCTCTATACTTCGAAGCCTAGTACAGCATATGTTATAGCACTAAAAAGTATAAGCTGGGAAGAGAGTAGAAAAGCTCAATTCAGCTGTTAAACCTGGATAACCAGGAGGGTTAGGTAAAGGCTGTTTACTGTTTTTGGGCCACCACTACGAGCCTCACAGTTCTGGTTGTCAGGGCTGAAGATCAGCATAATATTTAGTTTAAAGGGACAGTCTAGGCCAAAATAAACTTTCATGATTCCGATAGAGCATGTCATTTTTTTTTTTTTAAATTCGTTTTTATTAAAGGAATCAAGCATTTACAATATTTTCACATTAGTCATTCCATGTATAGACAGTAATCTCTTCAAGTGAACAGTTATACAATTATACAGCTTTGATCTGAGCTAATTCGAGGCAACTCCACTGAGTTCCAGAATTGAGCCAGTGTTTCTTTTGGCGCTGATGTCTGATTTCCAATACACAAGTGTGAACATTCAAGTGTGAGTGATCAAAAGTCATTGCAGAAGTGGCATGTCTCAGAGGTAATGTCCATATCCCAGGTTTCTGCATGTAATTGTACACTTCATTCCTTAAAATAATTTTTTTAATTTTAAAACATTTAAAACATTTAAAACTTAAATTAACTATATACATATACTTTGACCAGGTGTCCATAAGCAGTTTGACTGTGAACATTTCCGTATCCAATAAAGGATAGATGGAAGAGGTAGAGATAGAGGGGGTTGGTAAAAGGGGAGACGGGAAGAAAAAAAAAAAAAAAAAAAAAAAAAAAACCTTCTTGTGTGTGGGAGTCTGGGTTAAATATTCTGATTAAGTCTTTCCCCCCTCCCCCTAGAATAACATCACCTCAAAGGGTTCTCGGTTTTGTGTGTTCTGCCCCTCCACCCAAATCTATCTGCTGCATTGCTTCCAGATGAGCAAAAGGTTTCAGCACCTGATTTCGAATGGCTGGGTCTAGCGTGTCCAGGAATGACCCCCATTTTCTCAAGAAGGGGCGCAGCCTGTGTTTTGTGTCAAGTCTAACATCATATTGCTCCACAAAGAGTTGTTTAAGCAATAGGTGTTTCAATTGTGCTATTGTTGGGGCTTGTCTAGTCAGCCATCTTTTAAGAATGCATTGCCTAGCTAGTATAGTGTATAATGTAAGGAATTTGTGCAATCTTTTATATGAGTCCTCCCATTTCAGCATAAAAATCTCTACCTCTGTAAATACTATCTCTATGTGCAGTGTAATTTTAAGCCAATATTGACAGTGACTCCAGAACCTCCTAATCTTCGGGCAAGTGTAAAAATAGTGATGAAATGATGGAGCCGCAGAGCTACATTTAACACATCTATCCAGGATTGAGTTGTTCCATTTTGATAATCTATGAGGTGTGATGTAATCCATGTGTAGGATTCTAACCCGTGCCTCTCTGTGTGACACTGCCAGTGTCGCTTGCTGTGCATGTTCTAGACTCTCTTTGATGTCTTGTGTCGTCACTTCGGTTAAACAGTTGTTATTGTGCCTGGTTGATATGTCATCTAGGATCTGAGACTCCTTTTGTTGTATCAGTCGGGTGTAAATATGAGACAGAGAGAAGGCCCCTGCCCTGAATAGTGTTTGGGAAACTGCAAAGGGTGATGCCTCCCAGAATCCTACATTAGAGGATTGCATTGATGCTATATAGTGACGCAGCTGTAAGTAGGCATAGAAGTGTTTGTTTGGGATTTGGTATTTAGCTCTTAAGTCCTGAAACGACCGTACCGTGTGCTGTAATGGATCCAGCACATCTCCGACCAGTGTTAGGCCAGTTCTGCTCCAGATTCGGAATGGCTCTTGGTCATTCCCCGCAGGGAAATCTGGGTTTCCGATTATCGGAATGAATTTTGGTGAGGGCATGCCAGTTTTCAGGTGTTTATGGATTTTTTGCCAAGCCTTAAGTGGGTCTGCGTATAGTACATTGTTATATACCCTCGGCGGGAGCGTTTTTCGGTCCCCATAGGACAAGTAGGACAATGCCACAGGTGCCACCACCGCCTTTTCAAGGCTGGTGTCGCTGAAATGCCCTGTATCCAACTGCCAGTCCATGACAAGACGGGCCAATGCCGCCCAATTGTACAGTCTAAGGTTCGGAAGACCCAGCCCTCCCGCCGAGTATGGAAGCTGAAGCTTCTCCATCGATATTCTCGGTTTGCCTTTTTTCCAAATGAATTGAGACACTGCTCGATTGAGTAACTGTGTATCCGTCTTGGTCATGAGGAATGGCAGCATGAGCAGGGGATAGAGTATTTTGGGCAACATCATCATTTTGATCAGGTTGACCCTACCTGGCAATCCCAGAGGGATATTGAGCCAGTTGGATAGCTGGGAAGTGATTTGAGCACCTTTTTCCGAGATATTTAGTTTGTAGATTTTTGAGGGGTCTCTATGCAGGTGAATGCCTAGATATGTCAGTTTCTCCGTCACTTCCACAAAAGGGAAGTCATGTGTAGAGTGAGGTTGTTTACTAAGCCACATTACCTCAGATTTGGAGGCATTTATCTTGTACCCGGAGAAGCTCGGCTATCTTCCGGAGGATATTGGGTATATGGGTTTGTGGAGAATCCACGAATAGCAACATATCATCCGCGTATAGCATAAGGTGGAGGGGAACTCCTTTTACCACAATTCCTGGGAAAGTGTGTCTGAGCTTTATCGCCAATGGTTCCAACGCCAGATTAAACAACAGCGGGGACAGGGGGCATCCTTGCCTGGTGCCTCTTTGAAGAGGAAAATCCCCCAAAAAAGTCAGTTGGAAAGGATCCGCGCCACTGGCTTGTCGGAAATTTTACCTAGTACCTTCAGAAATGGACCATCAAAACCGAACCTACGCAATGAGTCCATCAAAAGCGGCCATTCTACCCAGTCGAAGGCCCTCTCCGCGTCCAAGGACAGCAGGAAGGCCTCCAACGAGGCCCGTGCGGCACCGTCTCTCCCCTTTGACCAGTAATGTTCTATGACATGCAAGACCCTGCGGAGATTCACCACCGAGGTGCGCTTGAACACAAAGCCAGTTTGATCTGGGTGGATCAAATCCGGTAGGATCGCCCGCAGCCTGTTTGCCATGATTTTTGTGAACAACTTATAGTCCACGTTTAGGAGCGATATCGGTCTGTAGGACTCTGGTAACGAGTGGTCTTTACCAGGTTTGGGGATCAATGTGATGTGAGCCGCCGTGAACTCCTTAGAGGGCTGTGTTTCTGTCAGTATCAAAGCATTAAATACCTTAATGAGTGTCGCGGCTAATTGCGGCTGCAGAGCCTTGTAGAACTCAGACTATCTTGCCTATAGGTAGACCTTTAATGGTGTTATGTAGTTCATCCTGTGTGATTGTGGCGTTTAGTGCATCTCTTTGATCTGAGCTAATTCGAGGCAACTCCACTGAGTTCCAGAATTGAGCCAGTGTTTCTTTTGGCGCTGATGTCTGTTTGGTATAAAGGTGTGTGTAGTATGTTTTAAAACACCTCACTATGTCCTCAGGATTGTTATATGTCTTATCTTTCCAACGTAAAGCGGTCACTCCAGTTTTTATAGAGTGCGGTTTGGTCAGAGTCGCTAACAATTTACCTGCCTGGTTTCCAAATTTATATAGTCTACCCGCTGTTTTCAACAGTCCTGCCGCGGCTTGTTGCTTTGTGAATGTTTCTAGATCTGTCTTAGCTACTATGTATTTGTCATATGCTGTTCTCGACCCGGTCTGAAGGTATAGGAGATAGGCCTGTCCTAGCTGCTCTTGCAAGGTTCTATGTCTATATTGGGTTTTGTGTTTTACTTTTGCAATATATGAGATTATGTTGCCTGCCAGCACCGTTTTAGCTGCTTCCCAGAAGAGTGTAGGGTTGTCTACATGTGCCGCATTGTCTGTTACATAATCTGTCCAAGAGTGCTGTAAAAATTTAACAAAGGTTTCCGACTTAACTAAGTACGTGGGGAAACGAAGTGTGTTCCTATTAGTGTGGTGTTTGATAGTTCTCAGTGTCAGTTCTACCGGGGCATGATCTGAGATTAGTATGTCATGTATTCTACAACCCTGTACTTCATCAGATAGTTTATTGGCTATCAGAAAGAGGTCTATCCTAGATAGTGTATATTTGGCTTTAGATAATCATGTGTATTCTTTGCCTTCTGGATTATGTAGTCTCCATATGTCGCAGGTATTAGTGTCCATATGGAACATATTAAATATTTTAGATTCGTATTTGGCTTTATAATTTTTTTTGGGGTCTTTAATTCTAAATGGTTCCAGCCATTGCCTGTCCAGTGTGTGCGTGGGGGAGATATTGAAGTCCCCTCTTATTATCAACTTGGACCCCATATGAGGAGCTAAGGTCTTTATCAAGTCTTGCCAGAACCTCATATCTCTGTGATTTGGTGCATATAAGTTGCAGAACGTGTAATCTATGGAGTCTACTTTTGCCTCGACTATGATATATCTACAGTTAGGATCTAGGTGTACACTCTTTACATTAACTGTCACTCTCTTCCCAAACACTATGGCTAAACCCCGGCTGGCGCTGGTGTGGGACCGGAAAAAACTACTTGATTTACCCACTCTCTCTGCAATTTCTGATGTTCCACATCTGTGAGGTGTGACTCCTGTAACATTGCAATGTCTGCTCCTAATTTTCTAAGATGGTTAAGGGCCGCCTTACGTTTGATGGGTGTGTTAAGACCCCCCACGTTCCACGTTATCACCTTAAGTGGCATATGTACATGTTTGTGTTATGTCGTGTGAAAAAAAAAAAAAAAGGGGAAAAAAGGGGGGGGGGGGGAAGAGAGAGAGGAGGGAGAGTAAAATAGGACATCAGGTATTCTGCATATCTATGAGTTGACCAAAATATGACCAGAATATCTTCCAACACTTTGTGAGCAATTTTCGGTATCATTCTGACAGTCTTGTCTGGTTTTCTGTCTGAGCTTTGGAATGATTTTCTGTCATTGTGGAGATGCAGTGTGTCTTTTGTGAGAGAGTTAGTCTCCCTATTGCTGCATGCGTCTTTCTATTTCTCAAATGCCCCTCATCACTGTGTTCCCTGCATTCTCTGGTGTAATTTGCCGGGTAAACATATTTGTCAATCGAGCAAATTCTATGTGTTGAATGGGAAGACATAAAGCCTGAGTTATTGATAGCGAGTATAGGTGTGTATATGAGAAAAATCTGTCCATTCTTTGTAGGGCGTGTTTATAACAGTAAGCAGCTCCCTCTTCCTCCCTGGTGTTGTTGCAGTTTTCTTATATGCTTATAAGCAAGTGTTTCTAAGTAAACCAACCCCTCTTGTCAAAAAGAAGTCTTTGTACGTGTTACAATTCTTGGTCATCTCATTCAAAACATATATAAATCATTTAACAAAACAAAAATACATATATTTATTGGTCTTACCAATGATCTCTTTTCTTTCCATCATTAGGTTTGAGTAGCTGCCATATTAGTATAAACAAGTTAAAACAAATTAAAACATTCAAACTTACTATAACATTAGAACAAGTTACAACCTTATATAGATCTGATGCATTACAGTTGCATAACATTACCCTGGAGGTCAGAGGTGACCTCTCTCCATAGTAGTCCATCTTTGTGGTCCATGGACCTCTTTCATTCCTTAAACTGTGTCCTTTGATAATTAGTTAGTTCGGATACTTAGTGAGTGTCTGACCATTCCATAAAGGGCTAAGTCAGGCCGAACAAGAGTAGGAGGGGGTATCTTCATTCTGGATGTTGACTCTGCTCTGTGGCTAGGTAACTCTTCAGAGCCTGGGGAGTATGGAAAAACTTGGGTCCATGAGGTGTTTGTAGTCTCAGTTTTGCTGGAAACAACACTTGTCTCCCTTGTTCGTGTAGCCGAGAACATAATGGTGCAAATTCTTTTCTTTGTTTTGTGACGTCCATAGAGAAGTCCTGAAAAAGTAGGAGTTTTGAGCCTTCATATAGTACTTCTTTGCGAGCCCGGTAGGCCCTTAGAATATTGAGTTTCTCCTGAAAGTTCAGGAATCTAAATATGACCTGTCTTGGTCTGGAATTGCTTTGCTCCAGGCCTCTTTCTGGACTTATACGATGGGCCCTCTCTACATCTATGGGCAGTATATCAGAGTGTATGCCTAGGAGTTTGGGAAAGGTGAGCGCCGTAAATTACAGCAGGTCTTTACCTTTGACAGATTCTGGAATGCCTACTATATGCAGGTTGTTGGGACGGCTCCTGTTTTCCAGGTCGTCGATACGGTCTTGAAGAAGTTGTGACTTTTTTACCAGCTGCTTGATGGTGGTGTCTGCTGTCGCTTGTCTGTCTTCCACATCTGAGATTCGCGCTTCTGCTGCGTTGATTCTGGAGGCAAATTGACGCACCTCACAAGTTAATGTGTCTACTCCCGCCTGTAGGGAGTCCATTTTTGGGAGGAAAAATGACTTCAATTCTTGCAGTAGGGATTTATGATCTAATCCTGGTGGGGCCATCTGGTCAGCCAGGTCAGGGGTGTCAAAGTGAGCCTCTGTGGAGTTTTTTTGTTGCTTTTTAGTTTCTGTGTTTTTTGTCCTGTGTGACATATCTGCTGGTGTGGGAGAAAGTTTGTAAAAGAATTTATCTACTTTCATCAACCCCCTCTATCCCTTTGGGGTTAGTTTTGCACAGTTATCAATGTGTCTCCTTCTTATTTATCAGTGGGATCCAGCAGTCTATGGTAGATTGATGTAGGGCAAATGTATGGATGTGTAGAGGCCTAGTGGGGCAGGTACCGCAGTATGGTGCAGTGAGTATGTTTTCTCTGGTGCTTGAACAGTGAGTATTCTCAGCGGCCCTGTAACTGCTGCTTTATCCCTTACTGGTTGTTAGGTTGAAAAGACACTGTTAATTTTAGCAAGAGAGGAGTTTATGTTGTCCCTTACTTCTTGTGCTGCTTGTCTGTCGTTTGTGCTTTTTGATAATATTTACAAGAGTTGGGCTCTGGCCTCGTGGTGCTCCTCGCCACTCTGTGAATAGAATCAGAGCATGTCATTTTAAACAATTTTACAATTTACTTTTATCACCAATTTTGCTTTGTTCTCTTGGTATTTTTAGTTGAAAGCTTAACCTGGGAGGTTCATATGCTAATTTCTTAGACCTTGAAGCCCACCTCTTTCAGATTGCATTTTAACAGTTTTTCTCCACTAGAGGGTGTTAGTTCATGTATTTCATATAGATAACACTGTGCTCGTGCACGAGAAGTTATCTGGGAGCAGGCACTGATTGGCTAGACTGCAAGCCTGTCAAAAGAACTGAAAAAAGGGGCAGTTTGCAGAGGCTTAGATACAAGATAATCACAGAGGTTAAAAGTATATTATTATAACTGTGTTAGTTATACAAAACTGGGAAATGGGTAATAAAGGGATTATCTATCTTTTAAAACAATCAAAATTCTGGTGTAGACTGTCCCTTTAATCTTCACAGGAGACATTCCTCTATCCGTTGATATTTGTTAGAGGTGCAGATGTTTAGATAGACTAGCAATGTTTAGGGGATCACAAAGCCAGTCCTCATAGCTACAAACCAAACCATCCAACATGGCCGCCGCACCCTGAAGCATCATCCTCCTGAAGGGATTTTTTTAAAATTTATTATGTAACTTTTAAGCTGAAAATATTTTTTGTTAAAATGTAACTCTTTCTATTGTGCAAGCAATTCCAAATCGCAAGGTACAGCTGTTGAAAAGCCAGCAATGTCTTTGATATGTAAAAATGCACAGAATGCAACATTACGTGCGTACCAAGACGCAGAGCTTTACCAACTGGCTTCTGTAATGGGTTAAAATAAGAGAATGGCTTAAAAGAGAACCACGGGTACAGGAGAAATAGCAACAGCACAGTACTCAGCAGTTTAATGCAACTTTAACCCCTTTCAAATATATCACCATAGTTCTACGTCTTGAAGGTTCAAGTCCCAATGTACCACATAAGGTAGAACTATAGCGATATTGTCTGTAGCCGTTGCAGTCGCGGTTGTCATGTCTGACAAGTGAGATCTGCTGTTTCTGGGCAGCGGGCCTCTGCTCATGCTCCTTTACCATATGAAGCCAGATCACCCATCATTACATACAGTGTCACTGTCAAACAATCTTCCGTTGGTGCTGGTGGGAGGTGTGGAAGGGAAGGAGGGTGACCGAGTGCAGGAGGGGGGAAGGAGGAAGGGGAGAAATTCCCTACGCTACAGAAAATTGGTTTTAATGGGAGAGGGAGGGATGGGTCCCTATGATGGGTCCCTACACTACAGAAAAATATGAGCTGAAGGGGGATCCCTACACTACAGATTTTTTTATAATTAATAAATAATATAAAATAAAAAAGCAATAATTTGTTACTGGTAGACTGGCTTCCAATAACAAACATGGCGCGGAACAGTGTGAGGGGGGAGGGTTAGAGAGCCAGGGCCATTTTGTTTTATGACTGCAGTAGATGTGTGTAAATTTCAGTGAGAAACCTAAAGTTTGCAAAAAAGTTAATGATTGTTGGTGGCAAAATGGTGGTATGAAATATACCAAAGTGGGTGTAGATCCTTTAAAAATATATATAGTTTTGGGGGTTAATTTTGAGAATTTGGCCAGTTCTACTATACCAAATGAGTTACCTTGTTGCATCCTTTTAGACTTAGCTGCAAATAAAGGCTTTAAAATGATCAAAAATAATAAAAAATGTGTAGTCCTAGTTGAATCAGAGAAGGCAAATGAAATATGCTTAGATTTATAAAGCTACAATTAATTGTTGTCATTGCTACCTGAAACAGGTTGCATCCCGACTCCTAGTACTATAAGAATTTCCCCAGTGACAAAATTGCACAATTTGCAGCATTTGATTTTATCTTTATCTTTTATGTTTGGCTTTATTTTATATATTGCTAGTCAAATTTGTGGGAAGGATTACTTTATGTGAAGAAAGCCATATGAAGATCCTTATAAGTGTATGACATGCATTATAAATAGAGGAGATGTATGCTCTATTCCAGTTTATTTGGAGCACCCTACACTACAGTATTTGTTTCATTGAGAGGATCTTTTATTATCAAACACACATACTGTGGGGATTTCGTTATATATTCTTTGACTTTACACATATTTCTATATTATATCACTTTTGTAACACACTGTTTATTTTGTGACGATTTCACAACTTTTCTGACAATTTCAATCATTTTGCTTAGTAGAATTGTATTATCTTTGTTAATATAAAATTGTGTATACATATTCTCTTTTGAATGAGGTTATCTGTTACCCTGCATCCACTGCATAACAAGTGGTACCTGAAGTCAGGTGACCCTCAGCCCAAACTAGAATTCATTGAGACTGAAGAGTGGGAGTTTGTTTTTATTAATAGCTGCAACATGTATTACTTTAGTAGAGAACTCCTTTATGGAAATTAAGTCCTGGACCCTGGATGTCCATGGCAAAGGAATTGGGGAAATGATTAACTCATTTACATCTTGAAATTTAGTAACTTTTATGACACATTGTGAAGCTGGAATATTTGAGTTTGTTATCTTCTTTACACAGAATAGGTGCTGCCAGAATGTTGTGGCTTATGTATTTAGAAACTGCAGCATCGTCCAGCATTGCCTTGTGCGTTTGCAAAATCATGAACAGGATGATGCAAGCGATACGATACTGTATGATACAATACCTATTATGCAGACAGAGAATGTCAAAAAAGAAATAGCATTGAGGAGGAATTTTATTTTAGATCTGTGCTTCACAGACAGAAATGAAAGGCATGGGACAGGATATTTATCATGCACACTGTCAGACTGAATATAGACACTCCAAAGATGGGAAAATAGAGGAAGGGAAAGAATAAACACAGACAGAACTAAATGAATTGTCAAAGCAATCATGTGAGATATTGGGGAGTCATTATTTGATGTTAACAATTTGGGATGGTGGAGGTGATGGCATTATTTTATCCCTAATAGAGTTTGTGACCATGGTGTCCTTGACTTGTGATCTGCAGCTGAGGCAAGTAATAAGACAGGCAATGCAATGTGAATCAAATTTCTCATTGCTCGCTTTAGTGAAAGGGGACATAGCTGAGGCTCCACCTGATAGTGCCCTTTGGACAGCACATTACATTTTATAATGCCACAGGCGTCCATGAAGAGATTAGGGAAACTTCCCAGGTTTTACAGAAGTGGAAGGACTGAACAGACAAGCTCCTCAGATACTCAAAGGTGCAGGGTAAATGTCATTAATAATGGATTTTTCAGCATGCCAATTGCACCTTAAAATCAGGACTAGTTTCTGTTTACCTGGAACAGAGATGACACCATGTTAACCTCTTAAGGACATATGACAGAATTTTCCCGTCATAAAACAATTGAGCAAACTGAAAGCTGTGTCCTTAAAGGGTTAATAGGAACCAGGGAAGTGTAGCAGGGTTTACAAAACGTTTGGACTGTCTCACCAAAAGAGGGTGTGTGATTTATACTAAATAAATACAAGGTCCTTGTCAAAAGGTAAAGTTTTTGGGTATGGCGTGGACGAGTCCCTGCATGAAAATTTTAGATAAAATTATTGCTCTATGGGAACCATACTAAATCCTAATAAAAACAAGGAAGCACAAGCATTAGTTGGAGCTATGTGGGTTTGGCAAATTTGGGGCTAATACATTTACTAAGAGACTTTGAAGACAAGTAATTTACACTAAGGAACTGAATGAGAAATCTATTCCCAGCCTGCAAAAGAAGCATTAAGGCAGTGTAACAAACTTAATTGCCCTACATCATGGATGTCACTTCTTCTTACAATGTCATGACATTGGGTTTGTACCAAGTTTAGTTATACCCCTATGAAGAGAAGAAAATTCCTGTTAGACACGGGGTGAAATTGCTCACTAGAGCTAAATGGAGATATTTACCTTTGTAAAAACAACTTTAGGCAGCATGCACAGCACTGCAGGGTTTCGGAAGATTTACCCCGAAGTCCCTTGTCACCATTCAAACTGAGCTACTGATAGGCGAATGGGATAGAGACCAATGACTCATTATATATTCTCCTATAGCAACACAAACTACTATACTCAATTGGAAATTATATTTGCAAGAGAGGCAAGGAGTGACAGCAGTATCCAGTAAACCCTCCTCACAGCAAATAGCATGTCTGACCTCGGAAAGCATAAAATAAGTGGCTCAAATGAATCAGGTGAACTAAGGTCCTTCTGTAAAGGAGGGGACTCCATAGTAACACCTTACAAATAGTCAGAGACCGTGCACCATGATGGAAAGAAAAGAATAGCTGTGACACATAATCCTGCAAAGCATGTGGTGTTACAACAAACCGGGCAGCAGAAAAGGGAATACAAGGAAGTTTGAACGTGCCACATTGTCTACAAGCTGCTGGCTTGATAGAAAGGGGCAATGGTTTACTGATAATGAAAATACAATATTAACTCTAACTTTATGTAAGCTTTATAAGATAATGCCTTTGCAGCTAAAATGTTGATCTGCTGCATAATCTTCAGTTAAAAAATGTCTTGGGTTATTCAAGAAATTCCTATGACCCCTGTTTTAATTAATTTCTTAAACCTTTGAGAAAGAGACCTCACTAATTCAAGCGGTCAGCAGCATTAGCTTCCTACCACCAGAAAGACTGCTGAAATGGAAAGACCTATTACCCAAATTTCCTTGAGCAAATGTCAAGAAGGATTCTGCAGTTTAACTGGGAGCAGATATAACATACAAAAAGGCTGCACCTCCAGTAATGACAGTATTCCAGTGACAGGTTGATAAAGGTGGATGCTGTCTCTCAAACATGAATTACATAGAAACCCTCATCAATAAAGTGAATTAAGACATTTGCATTGCTTACTAAAAGAACAAAAATATTCCATGCATTTAGTAAAGCAGGGGGGGGGGGGGATTATTGTTTTAAGGTATGATGGTTACAAGGCTATTACTGTTATGGTATTGTTATGGTATTGGCATAAGCTGGATCAATGGTTGACATCTCTAGTGAACCCTGAGTAAGCACATCAAATATTTATCAGAGTATTCCCTTTCAATGCAACAATCTATAACAGTGTTAATGTGAGAATCATTATTATGTACATTTTATAAATGAATTGACCTTTTGTTTAACCCCTTAATTACTGGGAATATCAGTGAAAACTCGCCCAAAACTATATATATATATATATATATATATATATATATATATATATATATATATTTAAAATAGACAACCCAAGGTTTTGATCTAGGCCCATTTTGGTATATTCAATTCCACTATTTGGCTGCCAGATACAATCATATATTAAAAAACACAAAAAAAAACTTGTTAAGTTTTTTTGCAAACTTTGAGTTTCTCACTGAAATGTTTTACAAACAACTACTGCAGTCATATGGAAAATGGTTGTAAAAGCATCCCTGGGATCTCCTTTGTTCAGAAGTAACAGACATTGACATTCCTTATTGGCAATTAGAATACAGCTAATTGCAGCTCTGCACCTTACTTGAAATTCCTGGCAGTGAAAGGGTTTATCAGTTAGCTTTTAAAGTCAATTTTTGATGCATAGTAGAGATTACCCTCCCACCTGACACCTCCCACTCCCTGATCCCTATCTGATCTCACCCAAACAGCTCTCTTTCCTCCCTCACCCACCACTGGTCACCACCAACTTTGGTACTGCCAGACTGTCTGCCAGTATGCTGTTTAAAAATAAAAACAATTCTGGCAGTGTAGCGATCCCTCTTCAACCCTCCCATTCTCACTTGATAACCGAGACTCCTTGGGCTTCAAGCATTATGGTCATCGATCTTTGTTATGCAGGCTATGTAGCGTATGGCGTAAATCTATGCCCATATGGCATAAGGGGTTAATTACTGTTTCAACACATCACCTTCATGATTTGGTGTGTCATCTACAGCTGTTGTGTTGCATAGTACATCTCCATGGGCCTTTTTATTTTGCACATTATATTATAATGTATGTGTCTCTCCTTAAAATCCAGAACCTGCATAATGACATTAACAGCTTTTAAGAAAAAGTTTGGAATTCTAAATTATTTTGCCAGATCTTGCAGTACCGACAAGACTTTTTAGATTATCTCGTTAGACCAGAGAACTTTAGAGAATCTGGCTTTAAGTCATAGTAATTAGTAAAGTGTGGGGTTAAAAATATTTTAAAGTAAGTAGCACAACATAATCAGTTACTGGAGGATCCCTATAGAGCTGGGGGGTTGATCAAAATATTAAGACAGCAATGACTATTCTGTTCCATGTCCAATACACAGACACAACACATCTGTATATTTCATCATACAAAACCTCAAGCATGTGACTGCATAGGAGATAGAACATAACCACTGGGCAGGGCTTAATTTCTGTTGAAAATCACATACCTCTGAACACTGACAATTTTATAGCAGATATATTTTTCAGCCATTTTGTCCTTGCATAATATCTGCCTTTTGAGCTTAACTTTTGCAGAGCTCTGCAGACATCAAAGTCTCCGCCAAAGCGCTGTCCTCTGTAAATGCCATAAGCATTATTTGTAAAAGAAAGATATTTTACTCTGCCTCTCTAACTATGAAAAGTATTAGGGAGGGAGGAAAGCATAAGCTTGTCCTGAATAACTAGTTAGAGGCTGATGACCTAGTTTTGCTGACATTGATAAATTTGCTGAACGCTCCCTTACTTTCTAAAAGTTCTATATTTATGGCTGCTACACATAGTTCTGCAGAACATTATTTAATCATAAAATCCAAAGCTTTTTCAGCTCAGTTAACCAAAACCAGGCTGCTTTAAACGCTAGTCAGCTTCCACTTGAGAGAAATTTTGTTTTGAAGGCAGTAAATTATTCATACCAAAGATGCAGGCAGAAGATCCTCTCGGCCTCCAAGACATCTTTCTTTTGAGTTTTTTTTTTTTTTTTTTTATCTCTCTGCAGTAAATACAAACATTCTGAGCTTGTAGTATTTATTGCAAATGATGTCCCATAGTTTCAAAATGTCAGGAATTATTTAGAAATCTTAGGTTTCAAGACAAGAGAAAAAAGCTAATCGTGCATCTCCTCTTGATGATTTACATGCTGCCCTTTCTAGAAACCTGCATATGCAGCATTTTGTCTAAGAAATGCTTCATACTTTATTTGTGTTAGTATGTATTGTAACAAAAAGCTTAGATTCTCAATGTTCAAACTACATTTTTCCACGCACAGTTGAAAAAAAAAAAAAAAAAAAAAAAAAGAAGCAATGTTTGGGTAGGGAGAATTCCTTTTTAGATAATTAAAGGGATACTGAACATTTTGAGATGGTAATATAAAATGATAAATTGTATATATATAACACAATTCTGCAGTAAACTGTCATTATTTATTTTGTCCCCTTTACCTGTAATTCAATTTTGAAATTGTGAGCTTTTCAGTTCCTGTAAGAAATGGAAGTGCAGAACACTGTTATATTCCCACATCCATTGGCTGCACACTCTAGTGACCTATTTATAACTGTCTCTAATTGGCCACAGCAGAGAAAGTAACCTAAGTTACAACATGGCAGCTCCCATTGTTTTATAGACACTTAAAACTTGACACTTATTTGTTAATATTTAAACAGCTAATGAAGCTTTAAAAAAAAATACATCTACATGTTATTCTCAGATTAATCTTTTCTTTGAGTACATCATTCTATCTAGCATTTGTTTAGTGTTTAATGTCCCTTTAAAGGGACATGAAATCCAATTTTTTTTCTGTTTCATGATGTAGATAGAGCATGCGACTTTAATCAACTTTTAAATTTACTTCTATTATACGTTTTTCTTCGTTCTCTTTGCATCTTTTGTTGGAAAGCAGGGACATAAGCATAGGAGCCGGCCCATTTCTGGAGCGCTATATGGCAACAGATTTGCAAGAATGTTAACCATTTGCAAGAGCATTAGATGGCAGCTTTATTTCTTGCTATGCAGTGCACCAGATGCCTACCTAGGTATCTCTTCAACACACAATCTCATGGGAACAAAGCAAATTTGATAATAGAAGTAAATTGAAAACTTTATAAAATGGTCTGCTCTGCCTGAATCACAAAATCATTTTTTTGCGGTTTCATATCCCTTTGAAATAAAATGGCTAGGAAAATGAAGTGCATACTTCTTGACATTTGTGGCTAGTATTACAGACTCAGGCTCGTCAGAAGGGCTGTGGGGACAGTCTTTGTCAGGCAATCTGTTCCTGAGATAAGTTGTGCACAAACTGTATTTTCAGTCTCAGGTTCATATTAATCAGCTTTAAAAAACTACATAAAGCCCAAATGTGTTCTCTCAACTTTCCAGTTTACTTTGATTATCTAATTTGCCTAGTTCTTTTGGTATCCATTGTTGAAAAGCATACCTAGTAGGCTCAAGAGTTTGGAGCTGGCTGCTGATTGCTGGCTGCACATATATGCCTCTTGTCATTGGCTTACCAATGTTCTCAGTTGGCAAAATTGATACAGTAATATTTAGTAAATTAAAAAGTTGTTTGAACATATTTGCTTTATCTGAATCATTAAATAAAGAATTTGTGTTTCATGTCCATTTAACTTTACCTTTTTTATGACAAGCTCTTTTACAACCTACACTACAGAATAATACGTTTTTGAAGTTGGAGGGAGGGATAGGTCACTACATAAAAGAAAAAGGGGAAATTACAGGAGGGGGACCTACATAACGAAAGTGGGGAGGGGATGTCAGAGGGATTTCCTAAAACTAAAGAAAAATAAAAATAAAAAATACTTATAAACTAGGTTACTTGCAGACAGCTGCCAGTACTTAAAGGGGACACTGAACCCAAATTTTTTTCTTTCGTGTTCAGATAGAGCATGCAATTTTAAGATCTTTCTCATTTACTATTATCAATTTTTCTTCTTCTCTTGCTATCTTTATTTGATAAAGGCATCTAAGCTTTTTTTGAGTTCAGTACTCTGGACATCACTTTTTTAATGGTGAATTTATTTATCCACCAATCAGCATGGACAACCCAGGGTTGTTCACCAAAATGGGCCGGCATCTAAACTTACAGTCTTTGCATTCAAATAAAGATACCAAGATAATGAGAGAAAATGGGATAATAGGAGTAAATTAGAAAGTTGCTTAAAATCCCATGCTCTATCTGAATCACAAAGAAAAAATTTGGGTTCAGTGAGTCCCTTTAAGATGGCTGCTACTAGTAGAAGGTTAGATAAAGGTTTGGGAGGGATCAGAAGGAGGAGGTGGAAGAGTTGAGGAGGGATTCCTAAACTGCAGATTTTTTTTTAATTAGAAAATAAAAAAAGCTCTAAACAGTATACTCGCAGACTGTCTGCTAGTACCTAAGTTGGTGTGAGGAGTGTGGGTAGGGGGGAAAGAGAGCTGTTTGGGGAGGGAACAGGGAGGTTAATCCCCAGCATTAGAATACTATTACCATTAACAACTACCTAACCCCATCTAATTATCAAAAATCAATGACAAAGCCATGCATTTCTACTTTTCTAAACAAATATTTGATCTGAGAGGAGCTATTACAACCATTAGTGTTATGATTGCACAAGCGGCATGTAAATAATTTCAGTGAGAAACTCAAAATTTGTAAAAAGTTAGTTTTTTTAATATGATCGCATTTTGCGGGCAAAATAATGGCATGAAATTTACCAAAATGGCCTTGATCAATACCTTGTGGTTGTCTACTTAAAAAGATATATTTTGATTAGGTAAATACAAAAACAAAAACAAAGCTCTATTTCTGTTTAAATTGAGTTGATAGCAAAAATGCTAAAGTTTCTCTGGGTATTTTAGGCAAGTTTTTCTCTGAAATTCCAGTAGCAAAGCGGGTTAGTTATTGCTCTTTTGTATGCATATTTTCTGAAAAAAATAATAAGGGAGTTTATACCTATGGTAGCTAAGTAAGTAGAGGAAAATAGATACAAAAGATACAGTACAATAAGGTCTTTTTGTTGTAAACACTTCTTTTTCTACATAAATACGGAAGAATATAGGTTGCTTTTTTTAGTGTACAATGAGCTCATTGAGTAGTGCTACTGAGCAGTACTACAATATACACAACTGGTCAGTTGCATATACTGCAGGGTTCGAGTGTTCTGTATAGTACTTATTTGTCAACAAAGCACAAGAACAATTTTTGTGTATACCTATTTTATAACACATATATGAGGAAGCTGTATCAAGACAAGAATGCCTTTTTTAATACTTAAATTGGAAATCAAGTGTAAAAAGATTAGAAATGTGACGCTCACATAAGTATTGGTATGGCTCTTTCTATTCCGAGAGCCTAATTACATGCTGCAGTTCAAATAAGTCATGATAGCTCAGAAAGGCCTTGTTTCTTAACCTGAAATCTACCTCGTCAACGCCTACGAGTAGGTGGATCTCTGCTTAGGACAAACACTTACCAGGTGCTGGCTTAGTAATGAATGGTGTTGGTTAGCTGACCTGCAGTTTTAGAATCTATACTTTTTAGCCATTTGCCAGTAGTTAATGGGAAGTTGAGGTTCCTTTACTGAGGAAATAATTTACTTCTCAACAGGAAGCAAAAGCTTGATGCCTGTTGGAAATGATTTATTTCTGCAAAGCTGCCGTATGCTTAAATGTCCACAGGAACAGCTTTTAGCATTCACAAGCAACTGTACTCCCAAAACACCTGCCAGAATTAATGTGCAAACCCATGGCGTTTGGGAAGACAGGCTTCAATCAATGTTTTAATGATTTCCGTTTTTCCCCCCCTTGTGTTTACACTGCATTGGAAAGAGTTCTTAAGTGACATGGTAATATTTGAGTAAAATTTGCGTGAGGATTATTTACTTCTGTTTATGTACTTTGTTTAAGCCCATGTAAATTTGCAGCTAAAACGTATGTGCTACCCTGTACAAATAGCAAGGGTTAAGCATAAACTAGTCAGTAATGTCATCCTAGAAATAACCAGCAGGTGCTGCTGCTGTCAAACAATTCATATTTTTATCACTTTCTTTTTTTTTCCTGCATAGATAAGGGTGTTGCATCTCAGATAAACAAGGAAGAAAATTATGGGTGTCGAGATCATGCAATCACAAGCCTCCGGTCACAGTGTTTGTGGGAATACATTAGCTTGAGTGACCTTGCTTTTGAAAATGATTGTATACACGGAGAAGCATAAAGCTAACCCCTTTGTCTTGCCATTTGTTTACATGAAATATTCTTGTTTATAAAGGTTGTAAATCAAATCTGTTTGAGTGATGCACACATTCACAAGATGCCTGCAGAATTTTACAAGGATGAGCAGTTTTCAGTAGCATGTATGTCACTTGTCCCCCAAGGATTATATGTATTGGGACCTATTTGTCAAAGTCAGGGAGCTGACAAAAGAAAAAAGAGGCAATTCTTATATCTGTAAGAATCTGCTGTTAACAGAATGTCCACCAATGTTTCTTAACTTAGCTGAGTCAGATATGGAAGCATTGGAGAGTAACGAGTAGTGATAGGAAAATTGTCATTTGAGTTAATGGTACCTTTTACAAAGAGTTAAATAGTAAAAGAAATATGCTTAGCTACTGTAGTTTTGATATTAAATATTGATTATCCTCAATCTAACACATCTCTCTTTATGTTCTATACATATGTTTTTCAGAGTTGCAGAATGCTTGTGTATATATATATAATAATAATATATATGCTGTATATATATATATATATATATATAGTATACACACATACACAGTCACACATACTATATATATATATATATATATATATATATATATATATATATATATATATATAAATAAGATAGTAGTAAGTATGAACCCATACAATTTATGAGACAACTAAAAATTAGACCTCATTTTATCCATCCCATTAAAGCATGCGTTTGAAGCAAATCCTTCTGCCTAATAGCATGGTAGTAAGATACAGTTACTTCTTGCATACATGATACACATAAATGAACACATTAATGTAAGGGGTTAGAATATGAGAAGGTGCAATGTATTTAGTTTATGAAGAAGAGCTTATAGTATCAGGAAGTGTAATATATAGGGGCCAATTTATCAACCCCCGTATTGAGCCTATTCACCTATTTCCGGGCTCGCTGGAAACAGGAGTTAAGAAGCAGCGGTCTTAAGACAGAAATCCACCAGGATCGATAGGGTTTATTGACACCACCTGCAAGCGGCCGCGAATGTGCAGGGGGCAGCATTGCACAAGCATATCACAAGAAATGCTTGTTGCAATGATAAATGCTGACAGCGTATGCTGTCGGCATTTATTGATGTGCGGCGGACATGATCTGCTACATCGGATCATGTCCTCTTGCACTTTTGATCATTCGCCCCATGGTGTTAATCTATAAACATAACACTAAACTTTGGGAATAGGGGTGGGCCATGCAGGGGTAGAGCTTAGAGTGGGTGGGGAATAAGGGTGCTGGGGCTCCAGGGGCCACATAAATGCTAAGAGTGCTACACTTGGTGTTTAAGCTACATTCTGGCAGTCATTTGCTTAGGCATGTCAGTTTGTATTTAGTGTAGATAGCAGCAATTTAGATCGAAAAACCAGTTAAGTGTTATAGGGTAGTAAGCATACCTGATACACAGTGATTGAGATTACATGTGGAGAGCTACCAGTAGTGCTGTGTTTATAGATAGATAGATATCAAAATAACAAGAGTATTGCATGAGCAGTGATACTTTTTATTGGACTAACTTTGCATTTATAAGATGACAAGCTTTCGAAGAGTGTCTTCCTTTTTCAAGTCTGAAGCGAATACTGACCATGCGATGGAATTATACAGATTATATCTTAAAACACAGGCTAAAAAGACAAAGTGTTACAGAGGTCTGAATGCAGGGGGTGGAGGAGGAGGGGGTGTCGAAAAAATCATGATGGGGGTTTAGGAGACAGGCAGATAGTGTCAGTAAAAGAAATAACAGGCAGGGGAGATATATGGAAACACAAAGCTATACTGACATAAAGTTATATATCACCATAGAATCCATATGAAAGAAGATGGGAAATTAGGTATACAGGGGAATATATATAATAGTGTACTTTGTGAGTAACTATTTCACCTTTAAGGTTAGCACACCTTTCGCTTAGGGCAACTTTTGGGTTAGTGCCTCAAAACAATAGTCAGGACCTTAGGTTTTTTAGTGCACCCCATATAAGTCTATTATGCGAGGGATTAAGCACACCCAAGCTATCAGACCACCAGAAGCTAGAGTTACCCTAAGGCTTATACTTTAAAGGTAACATTTTACTCTCAACTTGTAATATGGAAATAAAAATGGAATTGCTATGTATCGCACTCTAGTGATGTTAGCACACCATATGGTTACCATTTTTACACTCCACTTGTAATCATAGGCCAATATAAATAAGCAAGGCCTTTCTGCACTCTTGAATTGCCCTTGTGGCATCATGGAAAGATGGTTGAAATCTCAACACACTGACCGCAGAGTCGTTAAAGTAAATAGTAAATATTGAATTGTTCCCACTGGTGTTCTCTTATCACAAAGGCAAGAAGTCCTCAAAAGAGATGGAATTAAAATATAATATTTGCACGACATAACATGTTGAAAAATAGCAATAGGAAGGAAATTATTAAAATGAGTAAAAGAGAACAGTTTTCGTACTAATTAAAATTAAATCTGGAGTGTGAATGGCTACACTTTTCTTTCATTATCCTTATAAACAATGAAGGAACCAGATATATTAAAGGGACAGTAAACCATAAAAAAAATGTTATATAATTCTGTACAGAGTGCAGAATTATATAACATTATAATAGCGCAAACATTGTAAAACAATTTCCCCTTTGAATTTAAAAAAATAACTGCTAGTTTTACAGATCCGCTCTCTGTGATCTTCTGAGCGGGTCTGTTTTTTTCAAACAGCGCATCGGGCCAGCTGTATAGTCACAGCCGGCCGACGCGCCATAGCACTAAGTGCAGCTCGCTCCTGCTCTGTCAGACAGCAGGAGCGAGCTGCACTTAGTGTATTAGCAGTTAATAATAGAATTTAAATCTAATATATAATCAGCATGACAACCCCTTACCATATCCTTGACAGACTAAGCATACAATCAGCACTTACCACAAGAAAGATAGGCCTACAATCAGCGCTTACCAGAAGCCAATATTTGCTAGCAGTGCCAATACTTTGTGCCATCCTTTGTATTTTGATTATTTAAATAAAGTTCATAAATTTGTAATGTAATATTTAGGGCTACACATTTCTGGTATTTATAAATGGGAATATAAATAAATAAGCTAATATCTTATGAAACTATGAAACATATTTAAAAAACAAAACATCTAGAAGTATAATTAGTTTACATATTTCCAGTCCAAACTGAAGTCTTCCTGATCCTGATCCTATGAGTAAGTCCCGCACGAAACATGTCAGGACTCCACCACCTCCTCTCCATGTAATTGTAGCATTGTGCAAGTTTTTAATTGTTTTTCAATAAATAGTTTTATTTTTTACTTACAAGGATTGTTGGAGTGCTGCCTTTCCAATTTTTCTCAAACTGAAGTCTTAACTAATACAAATTGGCCCAGATTCAATATAACTCATTTGTGAAACTAATATCTCACTTAAAAACACTTGCCAAAACTTGGCATTAAAAAATTGTAGACTTTTAAAGGGATTTGAACCTGTTCCTCATCAGAGGAGACTTCATTCTATCTTGCAGATGTTAACCAGGGGCCAGACTGGAATAAGAAGCAGCCCTGAAAATTAGGGGAGGACCAGCCCTATTTTCCGTTGACTCAGTTATAATGCGCCCTGCCCATTTTTCTCAAAGGAGATTACTGGGATACTACTTCCCCGAATATTTATTTTCAGAATTATATTAGTTGGTATTAAAAAAAAAGTGACAGATTTTTGTTATATAAGCACCCTACAACCCAATTAAACCAATAAATCACCCCTTTAAATTGTAGCTTTCCCTCACCAGCTGCTGCAGCCCACCGGAGAATCTCCTGGTATCCTGGTAGGCCGAATCTGGCCTTGATGTCAACTTCCTATTGCATAGAAGGATTTCTTCTGTCAAAGGTACTGGTATCACAAAACATTTTAAAACATTAGAAAAGAAACAAATAAAAACCAAAACATAACAATGCCCTCTATAAAACAGTCCACTTTAGTATATGCACAAAAGAATACTTGAAAAGATTTTAAAAAAAGTAAAAATAAAACAAGATAAGCTCATCAGTTAGTACATAGTGAGACATGACCGTGAGACGAGATAGATCACACAGGCAATTCGTGTCCTTCTAAATCCAACATTCTGAGTCGTAGTAAAGGTAAAAAATGCAGACTATGCCTTGCGAACGCCTCAGAATGCCTATGGGTGTCCTCTCATTTGCATGTGTGAGTATTACTAAGGCAAATTCCATATTAACTAGTGACATTACTTTCACAACAAAAAACAGACATGAATTATTAAACAATTATGTGCATTTATAGAACCATCTTTTGCAAACCAGTGTATTTCTGTAATTATCCATTTTTTTCTGTATTGCTAGTGGTTCTGCTTTGCTGTGCAAGATGTTTTGCATTGAGCCATTTCTCCTAACTATGGGCTAGGTTACAAGTGGCACGTTAATGTTAGCATTGGACGCGATAAGCATATCGCAAGCCTCACTATCTAGCACTCATATTACAAGTGAAAGTAAATCGCTGTGCTCAAGCGCAAACAAGATTTGCGCTACATAGGATTAGCTCACCTGTAAGATCTAGCTTAAAGTGTAAGGGTTAAAAAAAGTTAATCAAACACTTCAAAAACACATTAAAATAAGCTATTACAATCATATATACACATTCTGATAAAAATGTTTCATATAAATAATAATATATATATATATATATTTGTGTTTGTATATATGAGTATATACATGTGTATTTATGCGTTTATATGTGTAAATTTGTATATACATACATATATATTAATTTAAATACCTTTTAATCAGCTAGATTATGAGTTTGGCGTTATGAGTGAAAAATCAGCGTTATGCTTCATAACGCTGCTTTTTCCCTAACGATGCTATTACAAGTCTTGCAGGTATAGCTGTACCGCACACTTTTTTAGCCGTCACACAACATCAGTAACGCACTTTTAAAAAAGTTTTTTTTCTGTGAGGCCAAAAAGTGAGCGGTACACCCTATACCGACAAGATTCATACCGGCATCTAAAGTCAGTAGTTTTACGTTACAAAGCTGTAGCATAAAACTCATAACTAAACTGTTACAAAGTACACTAAACACTCATAAACTACCTATTAACCCCTAAACCGAGGCCCTTCCGCATCGCAAATAATAAAATAAAATTGTTAACCCCTAATCTGCCACTCCGGACATCGCCGCCACTTAAAAAATGTATTAAACCCTATTCCGCCGCTCCCCGTCATCGTCACCACTATAATAAAATTATGAACCCCTAAACTGCCGCCCTCCCGCAAACACTATCGCCTAGATTTAGAGTTCTGCGTTAGCCATCAAAAACCAGCGTTAGGGGGTCCTAACGCTGGTTTTGGCCGCCCGCTGGTATTTAGAGTCAGTCAGGAAAGGGTCTAACGGTCACTTTCCAGCCGCGACTTTTCCATACCGCAGATCCCCCTACGCCATTTGCGTATCCTATCTTTTCAATGGGATCTTTCTAACGCTGGTATTTAGAGTCTTGGCTGAAGTGAGCGTTAGAAATCTAACGACAAGACTCCAGCCGCAGAGAAAAGCCAGGAGTTAAGAGCTTTCTGGGCTAACGCTGGTTCATAAAGCTCTTAACTACTGTGCTCTAAAGTACACTAACACCCATAAACTACCTATGTACCCCTAAACCGAGGCCCCCCACATCGACGCCACTCTACTAAATTTTTTAACCCCTAATCTGCCAACCGCACACTGCCGCAACCTACATTATCCCTATGTACCCCTAATCTGCTGCCCCTAACATCGCCAACCCCTACATAATATTTATTAACCCCTAATCTGCCCCCCCCCAACGTCGCCGCTACCTTACCTACAATTATTAACCCCTAATCTGCTGACCGGACCTCACCGCTACTCTAATAAATGTATTAACCCCTAAAGCTAAGTCTAACCCTAACCCTAACACCCCCCTAAGTTAAATATTATTTTTATCTAACAAAATAAAATAAATCTTATTAAATAAATTATTCCTATTTAAAGCTAAATACTTACCTGTAAAATAAACCCTAATATAGCTACAATATAAATAATAATTATATTGTAGCTATTTTAGGATTAATATTTATTTTACAGGCAACTTTGTATTTATTTTAACCAGGTACAATAGCTATTAAATAGTTAATAACTATTTAATAGCTACCTAGTTAAAATAATTACAAAATTACCAGTAAAATAAATCCTAACCTAAGTTACAATTAAACCTAACACTACACTATCAATAAATAAATTAAATACAAATACCTACAAAAAATACACTAACTAAAGTACAAAAAATAAAAAAATAATTTACAAACAATATAAAAATATTACAACAATTTTAAGCTAATTACACCTACTCTAAGCCCCCTAATAAAATAACAAAGCCCCCCAAAATAAAAAATGCCCCACCCTATTCTAAATTAAAACTGAAAAGCTCTTTTACCTTACCAGACCTTAAAAGGGCCTTTTGCGGGGCATGCCCCAAAGAATTCTGCTCTTTTGCCTGTAAAAAAAACATACAATACCCCCCCCAACATTACAACCCACCACCCACATACCCCTAATCTAACCCAAACCCCCCTTAAATAAACCTAACACTAAGCCCCTGAAGATCCTCCTACCTTATCTTCACCACGCCGGGTATCACCAATCCATCCAGAAGAGGGTCCGAAGTCTTCTTCCTATCCGGGCGATGTCTTCATCCAAGCGGGGGCTGAAGAGGTCCATCATCCGGCTGAAGTCTTCATCCAAGCGAGGGCTGAAGAGGTCCATCATTTTTTTTCCAGCTCAAACGGCCCCATTGTTTCCTATGGGGGAATCGTGCACGAGCACGTTTTTGAAGCTGGCCGCGTCCGTAAGCACCGCTAGTATTGAGAGTTGCAGTGGCGGTAAATTATGCTCTACGCTCCCTTTTTGGAGCCTAACGCAGCCCTTCTGTGAACTCTAAATACCAGCGGTATTTAAAAGGTGCGGGGGAAAAAAAGCACACGTAGCTAACGCACCCCTTTGGCCGCAAAACTCTAAATCTAGCCGTATTTAAATATTATTAACCCTAATCTGCCGTCCACCCACTCCGCCGCTATAATAAACCCCTAAACCTAACCCTAGCACCCCTAACCTAAATATAATTAAAATAAATCTAAATAAAACCTACTATTAATAACCAACTAATTCCTATTTAAAATTAAATACTTACTTACCTGTAAAATAAACCCTAAGCTAGCTACAATATAACTAATAGTTATATTGCAGCTAGCTTAGATTTTATTTTTATCTCACAGGTAAGTTTGTATTTATTTTAACTAGGTAGACTAGTTAGTAAATAGTTATTAACTATTTACTAGCTACCTAGTTAAAATAAATACAAATTTACCTGTAAAATAAAACCTAACATGAGTTACACTAACACCTAACTACAATAAAATTAAATAAATTAAATTAACAAAATACATTTATCTAAATTTAAAAAAAAATAAACACTAAATTACACAAAATAAAAAAGAAATGATCAAAAATAAAAAACAAATTACTCCTAATCTAATAGCCCTATCAAAATAAAAAAGCCCCCGAAAATAAAAAAAACCCTAGCCTACACTAAACTGCCAATGACCATTAAAAGGGCATTTTGTGGGGCAATGCCCCAAAGAAATCCGCTCTTTTACCTGTAAAAAAAAAATACAAACAACCCAACCAACAGTAAAACCCACCACCCACACAACCAAATACCCCAAATAAAAACCTATCTAAATAAACCTAAGCTAAACATTGCCCTGAAAAGGGCATCTGATGGGCATTGCCCTTAAAAGGGCATTTAGCTCTTTTACATTGCCCAAAACCCTAAGCTAAAAATAAAACCCACCCAATAAACCCTTAAAAAAACCTAACACTAACCCCTGATGATCCACTTACAGTTTTTGAAGACCGGACATCCATCCTCATCCAGGCGGCAGAAGTCTTCATCCAAGCGGGCAGAAGTTTTCATCCAGACGGCATCTTCTATCTTTATCCATCCGGCGCGGAGCGGGTCCATCTTCAAGACATCCGGCGCAGAGCATCCTCTTCTTCCGATGGCTGTTGAAGAATGAAGTTTCCCTTTAAATGACGTCATCCAAGATGGTGTTCCTTACATTCCGATTGGCTGATAATTACTATTGGCTGATAGAATTCTAAGGGGGAAAAAATCCTATTGGCTGTTGCTATCAGCAAATAGGATTGAGCTTTCATCCTATTAGCTGATCCAATCAGCCAACAGGATTGAGCTCGCATTCTATTGGCTATTCCAATCAAGGATTTTCCCTCCTTAATTCCTATTGGCTGATAGAATTCTATTAGCCAATCGGAATGTAAGGGACGCCATCTTGGATGATGTCATTTAAAGGGAAACTTCATTCTTTGATTGTGGGTGGGTTTGTTGTGTGGGTGGTGGGTTTTACTGTTGGGGCAATGCCCCGCAAAATGCCCTTTTAAGGGCCATTGGCAGTTTAGTGTAGGCCAGGGTTTTTTTTTATGGGGGGGGGCTTTTTTATTTTGATAGGGCTATTAGATTAGGAGTAATTCATTTTTATTTTTGATAATTTCTTTTTTTATTTTGTGTCATTTTTTTAATTTATTTTTTGTAATTTAGATAAATGTATTTTGTTAATTTAATTTATTTAATTGTATTGTAATGTTAGGTGTTAGTGTAACTCAGGTTAGGTTTTATTTTACAGGTAACTTTGTATTTATTATAACTAGGTAGCTAATAAATAGTTAATAACTATTTACTAACTAGTCTACCTAGTTAAAATAAATACAAACAGCTGTGAAATAAAAATAAAACTTAAGATAGCTACAATATAACTATTAGTTATATTATAGCTAGCTTAGGGTTTATTTTACAGGTAAGTAAGTATTTAGTTTTAAATATGAATTATTTAGTTAATAATAGTAAGTATTATTTAGAATTATTTTAATTATATTAAAGTTAGGGGGTGTTAGGGTTACGTTAGGGTTACGTTAGGGTTACGTTAGGGTTTAATATATTTATTTAGTGTTATAAATGTGGGAGGCCAGAGGTTTAGGGGTTAATAACTTTAGTATAGTGGGGGCGGCAGATTAGGGGTTAATAAATTTATGTAGGTGGCGGCGACATTGGAGGCGGCAGATTAGGGGTTAATACATTTATGTAGGTGGCGGCAACATTGGGGCGGCAGATTAGGGGTTAATAAATGTATGTAGCTGGCGGCGACATTGGGGGCGGCAGATTAGGGGTTAATAAGTGTAATGTAGGTGTCAGCGATGTCGGGGGCGGCAGATTAGGGGTGTTTAGACTCAGGGTTTATGTTAGGGTGTTAGGTTTAAACATACATTTTTTTCCCCCATAGACATCAATGGGGCTGCTTTACGGAGCTTTATGCTCCGCGATTGCAGGTGTTAGGCTTTTTTTTAGCCAGCTCTCCCCATTGATGTCTATGGGGAAATCGTGCATGAGCACGTCAAAGCACAGCTTGTATTTGGGTGCGGTATGGAGCTCAACACAACCATATCGCCCACACAAGCCGGGTTTTTGCAAACGTGTAATAGCAGCGCTATGAACGGTGAGCGGCGAAAATAACTTGCAAGTTATTAGCGAACCAGCCATAACGCAAAACTCGTAATCTGGCTGAATGTGTTTTACTGTGTTTCTTTTATAAATACTCATTGAAGAACATTTTCTTTTTATTTGTAAAAAATATATACATATGTATATATATGTATATATACACAGTATATATACATATATATATATATTAATACCTGTATACATTTATATTATATATATATATATATATATTATTTAAAAAAAAAAATATATATATATATATATTAAAATAAATAGAACATTTTCTTCTATGTGAAGGACATTGGAAAGTAAAATATCTATAACGGGTTACGTTTTTTTAACAGCATGCCCCATTGAAGTCCACAATGTTTGTTGTTTAAAAAGAAAGAGAATCCCTTTATTACCCATGCCCCAGTTTTGCATAACTAACACTGTTTATTAATATACTTTTAACCTCTGTGATTACCTTGTATCTAAGCCTCTTCAAACTGCCCCCTTATTTTAGTTATTTTGACAGACTTGCATTTTTAGCCAATCAGTGCTCACTCCTAGATAACTTCATGTGCATGAGCTCAATATTATCTATATGAAACACATGAACTAATGCCCTCTAGTGGTCAAAATGCATTCAAATTAGAGGCGGCCTTCAAGGTCTAAGAAATTAGCATATGAACCTCCTAGGTTTAGCTTTCAACTAACAGTGGGTGGTACACTAAGCGCCTGCCTCAAAAAGACCCTGGCTCTGGATATTGACTCCTAGTAGTCAATAAAAGTGAATAGATAAATCGGATATAGAAACCAAAGCGCCTAGTAGGCTGGGTCTGTGTGTATGAATAGCCTTGAAATATATAATATATAAACTAAAAAGCTGTATAAAAATTAACACTTTAATTTCTTACAGACATGGATCCATGTTACAATCAGACAGACATGATATAAAAACAATAAAATCAGTAAAAAACTTCAGATAGTAAAAATCTCTGTGGCTAGTTTTCTAGTATGTGATTAATACAGATGGACTGATCCTCTTTCTAAATGGGATGACCTAGATATAACGTTAGTACTCTGACACCTTGCTACAGGTGAATAGATGCCTTGCTAGAGGTGATATAGAAAACAAATCCTGGTGTATACCCTACAAAAAATACAAGTAATTAAGTGGTCTAATGTCGATGTTCCTAAAATAATTTAACAAGTGTAACACATAGTAGTGAAAAACACAAATGCAGTGGTGCTAAAAACCTTGCTAAAGGTGAAATAAAACAAATCCTGGTGTGTACCCTACCAAAAAATCAAGGTAATAAAGTGGGCTAATGTCGATATTCCTAAAGTGATTTAACAGGTGTAACACATAATAGTGTAGAACACAATTGCAGTGGTGGATAAACAAAAATTATTCAATCAGAATACATAGCAATCAATCGGTTAATACCAAATAATCAAAAAACCAAAAAATAGCATCTGTGGCTAAAAGCAAAATAACACAGTCCTCCAAAATTTAAATAGCAGTGTTCATTCCATAAAGACACGTGGTGCAAAAAGGTGCGTGGTGAAAAAATGAAAAATCAGTGGCCACTGTAATAAATAAAAAGAATAAATATGTTCTTGATAAATCCTGTGGAGAGATATTAACTGCAACCTATAGCAGTACCGGGATGTAGTGGTGTGTATAAACTCATCAGGGGCCCGGTCGACCCAAATTTCACCTAAAAAGTAGAAAACAAACACACAATAGTGCAGAGCGTAATGTCCCGAATAAAATTAGAAGGAAGAAGACTCACCAGTCGACGCGTTTCGGTCTGTACTAGACCTTTTTCAAGACTGGATTATACTGTTCTGGGTAGTCTTTTATACCCATTTGTCAGATGCAAACCGGAAGTGATTGTACAGTGCTTCCTGTTTCGTTAAGAATGAATAAAGGTGATTAAACTCCTTATTTCTGATTATCCTTTGCCTATAGTACAATTTTATAAATTTGGTTTATTCTTTCCTTATGTTTTGCTTAGTTTATCCCATAAAATGTATTTCTACTTCCGAATTTTTCTTTACTGCTGACATCTCTTCCGGTGTATTTTGTTCAATAACTTCCGGTCTGCATTAGCATTTGTTTACAAAAATGTCATCACATAGATATTTTCATTAAAAATAAATAAATGTATTTGCTGATCCTAATTTCATACCAACTGTTCAGGCATCAACATTAGACCACTTAATTACTTGTATTTTTGGTAGGGTATTGTTAGGGGTAATATGAACCTGATGGCAGCCATCTTGTTCTTCGCAGCCATCTTGTTCCTCGCAGCCATTTTGTAATGAATAGACTTTATTATACTGGGGTATTATGCAGTGAGAATTATATGCATGTTATGAGTTTCTTTAGCTATTCGGCCTTGCCAATGTACCCTGGCCAAATGCCTAGAAGTAAGATAGAATAAGATAATGTAAACAAGAGGCTTTAGACACTCGGTTGTCTCTGCAGATGGTAGTTTGTTATGACTCTGTAAATATTGTTATGAGAAACTCATGTTCCAGTTTTTCCTTGTAAATTGCTCTGTATAACTGTGTAAGATGACGCGGTCCTAACGTGTCATCCCCTTAACCCTGTATGTCACTATAAGAAAGGCTTGCACTGTGCAATAAACAGAATTGGCTTTCGATCATAATGCTGCGTGGTCTGAGTCATTCTAAGGGGCCCTTATCAGGTAATCTACATATGCCTCAGGTGGTACACTAGGCCCCAGGCTTTGGCCTGCACTGACACTTACCCCCTGAAGGGGACACCTAACAGTTTTGGCGTCAGGACAGTGGGATTCGCAGTGAGTAACTATGAGTGCTTTTACCATGCTTTCTTTCTGTGAATTTGAACCTAAATTTAGTCTGGTAATAGGTGTTGATGATAATGATATAAGGTTAAAGGGGTTCCTGTGGTTGAAGCACAGGTTTGCGGAGGTTAAAGTCCTGCCGGCAGTTGTGATACCCCTCCAGACAGGTAATCAGTCCTGTGCTGGGACACGACAGGTATTGTGAGTCCTGTCGGTGATAAGCGCGCAAGAAATATATGAATGCCAGTTGACGGGAGGTTTTTTAAGATAAACTCCCCCGGGCGAACGTGGCAGTGAAGTGAGTAAGTCTCACGTGTGTTGAAGTTTCCCATATTCATTCCCATAATAGAGTTTTGCTACCCACCTGAAGCTCATGTTGATATCTGATGCTTGCTTTTGCTGCTATATAAAATTATGCTGTGCGTAGAAAATATTAAGTGGCTGTGCATGTTAATTGTGGCTATTATTGTATTGAGAAAGGGGAACTGCTCATAGATAAGAATGCACAGAGAAAATTATATGTATAAGGTAAAAGAAAAGAAGAGTTAATAGTTTCTGCAAAAGACAGAATTTTTTTTTTAAAAACACGGTCAGTAAGTACTGCTGTTTGATAAATAGAGAAATCTCTGTGTTAAAGAATGTAGCAGGCAAAGAAGGGGGGCCACCACTGAGCGCGCACATAGATCAGAAGGAAAAAAAAAAAAAAAGAAAAGAAACCTGTTACAGCAGCTTCGTTTGTAAGATTTTTTTTGTTTGCTTGCAGTAACAAAACTGAAATTTTGTATATTGAGATGCATAATGTGTGATGGTCTGTAGGTTCTCACTATGGTATGCGTGTAACAGATTTACTTTGGACCAGGAACAGAATGTATTATTTGAAAATGATTGTCTCAAACCCTGCAAAAGTGGCCATTTTGTGGGGTTTCGGAAAAAAAGAAAAAATGCATTGTGGAAATGGTGAAAAGTTAATCTAGTGTTTTTATTTATATATATATATATATATATATATATATATATATTATATATATATATATATGTGTTACGCTATGAAATAGATGTTTTTCTGAGAAAGGAAAAAAGGGAGTGAATCTCTGGTATGCGAGATGGAATGAACTTCTGTATCGTAATAATGTTTCCTTCTGTTTCTCTGCTGGGAAATCAGACGTTTTTAGAAGATATTTGGTAATGTTATTTTATAACTGTATTTTCAAAGTCACCAGCATGTTTTAAGTATGTGGTATTCATATGCAGTTTTAGTTTTAAGTGATAATTGTTGTTCGGCATGTAAAGATATGATATTGTTTTTGCAAGTGAAGTAACGGCTTTGAAAGTGGCTTTGAAAGTGCGATGGTGTGTGTGATTTTTTGTCACGCTCTGGTAAATATGAAATTGTTTCTGGTATGATTAATGGGTTAACGTATGTTGTATTTGTAAGGTCTGTGCACGGCGTGGGTGCACACAATGAAATATATTTATAGGCTGTAATTGAAAGTTTTTCTAAAAGGGCGTCCGTTTTTGTTGCAAGTAAATTAATCTGCAGGTCATGCTACAGTACAGAGGTGAAATTGGTGTGGTAAATCATACAAGCAGCCTAGAGTGGTTAGGATATACATATGTAATTTGCGTGATGAATGGTTAGTCCTTAAAGGGACAGTTCACTGTAACAAGGTGTTGCTATTAATGTATTGTCCATGACTTGTTTACAAGCGGCATATTATCTTATATTTGTCTGGAAAATCAGAGCTCAGTGCGTAGACGGAGCAATAGAAAATTGTCATTTTCTTATTTAAAGAACCAGTGCAATAACCCTGTATTAGTAGTTTGCTAAATATATTTTTAGAGACCTTTCTTTGTATATATTTATTTTAAATTTGCTGTTCAGATAGCAGATATTTTTTTTGCAGCATAACTTAATTCTCTCTGTAATGCAAACTGAAGTGATAAGTTGTCTACAATTTTAGTGTAGGGATCCGTGAGACTAGAGGACAGAAAAAAAAAAAAAAAAAAACAAGAAAAAACAGAGGAGTGAAAATATTTAAAGGGATACAGGAAAACTGGTATAACATCTGAGAATTTAAGGGAATATTTACATAAAAGACGATGAGGTTTACTGTAAGCCTAACACTAGTATATTTCACTGTGTTAGCAGTTTCAATTAAAGATTATTTTTAATTTGGTTAAAATGTCCCTTTAATTAGCCTGCATCCCACTGTGAGTGCGTTCTTATGCTGCTTATGCTTGTTTAGGCTATTTAATGAACGTCAGTATACATTTTCTTTATTATAAGGATCATTGGGATTAATTTAAAGGGAAATTGTATTAGTATTTCTTTTTCAGAAAGCTTATTTTTTGTTGTGTTATATACGGTTGTTATATTTGGCTGGACAACTGCAGAATGGGGAATATCAAATTATATACAACGTTAAATCCAATAATTTTGTTGTGGTTAAACTAATTAGCTTTTATCACGTTTTAGTGTGAATTTTATATTTTTAAGCAGTAAACAGTGTTTCTCCTTTAAGTAGAAATGAAACTTTGAGCTTGCCTCACTATCCTTGAGAAGAATGATAACACTGTGCATGTTTTGCTTTTCTTTAAAAAAAAAAAAAAAAAAAGTTTCTCTGTTTGGAACAATTTGCACTGTACATTTAAAGCGGCAGTACTGGTGTTCTATGTTATAAAGAATGATAACTATAAATTGCTAACTGCAAAAAACAAGTATTTATATTATATTCTGTCATAGAATCTAACTTAAAATGATTTTTATTTTAGTGGCTGTCAAACTGTATCTCACAGATATAACTCTTTGTTATTTAAAATAACCCCCACTGCGTTCAATAAATAAATGAGATATTATTTAATGAAGTGATTTCAGTGACACTTTAAAAATATATATAGTTATTTGGTTATTAACTAGTCTACCACTATTATTGCAATGACTTTGATTGCTGCTTAACAGTTAAGCCGTGGTCTATAAGGTGTCTAGAAATAAACACCCCTAAAACAAATGATGCACAGTTTATCTGATTCTACTGCATTTATATAACTAGCTAATTTATCTGTTCACAGTTTTGGTTTTATTTATATGGCTTACGTGTATTCTGTCTCTTGGTGTTGTAATGAGATTTATACAGCCTGTGATAAGAGGCAGTCCTCAAAGGTTTAAAAAAATTAGCATATAAGCCTACCTATGTTTGGTTTAATCTAGGAAGGTTGGTTAAAATTAAAAGTCCTATCTGAATAATGAATTTTCATTTATCCTAGAATGTCCCTTTAACAGTGGCTACTGTGGTTATCTGATCTTTCCCAAATAAGCGCAATTTTATTTGTGCAATCTGCAACTTAAGTTTCTTGGGCATCTGCTGTGATTGCTTTCTTTGTGTGATATTAAAGTTTTGTACATAGTGGATGTTTTTAATTGTTTGTCATGTTCTGAGTGTGTTGCATTTCAGCGAATGTCAGAATATGTGTTGCATTCTAAGTTAATTGTGGTTGTTTGAAATTTGTGTCAGCAGCTAATGTTTCGTTTTGTGTAAGACAAGAACGATTGGTTTTCATTGTTTGTTATGTTTTTCTCTTTTGTGGACAGCATATTGAATTGTGAAGTGTATTTCATTTTGCTTGCTATTGAGAATTGTCTGCATGATGAGTGGAGTGCATGATTTATCGTTTAGTTTCTTGTTATCTTGTGTTTGCGTGTCACATGAGATGTTTCACGCAAACATGGGGGAAGTATTGATGAGTATTGATGAATATCTTTATGTAATGGAGGAGATTATTTTTAGGAGGTGAACCTACAACGTTTTGAATCTCCTCGTACAATGTTATTGTGTTAATTTCAGATGCCTAAAATGTTTTATTTTTCTATGTGGTTCTTAACACTATATTTGTATTTGCAGGATGAGAGTATGCTGTCTTCAGAGATTGAAACACACTAACTGAATTATTTTTGAGTTTCCATATTTAGGTAAAATCTGTACAGGCAAAATTCCATAAGTGCACTCTTCAAAAGATTAAAGATTGAAAGCAAGTAAACCTTTAAAGAAAGAAAAGATAAAGATGAAAGACCTTTTGTCAAGCTTGTTTTAACCATCATACTGCAGTAAAAAAAGTTACTGAACTATCTTTGGATCCATTCTTTGCTTTGCATGCTGGTACCAGCCCCAGAACTGGACTCTGGGTAATCCATGACTGTTTCCTCTGATGTGTGTCTTCAGGACATAAAGACTATCCTTCTCTGGACTGTGCCTTACCGCTCGATATGGAAGTCCTGTTATGCTGTTACAGGATCAACCAATTAAATTAGGGGAGTATTGTTTTAACCCTATTCCTTATATTGCTTGTTTTGTATTCTCTTGTATTTGTTTTATTTTTATTGATCATATTTGGTCTAAGAAATCATATGCTTCATTGGTATTAGTGCACA
Organism: Bombina bombina; assembly: GCF_027579735.1. Lineage (NCBI taxonomy): Eukaryota > Metazoa > Chordata > Amphibia > Anura > Bombinatoridae > Bombina > Bombina bombina. Next base: position 649,794,991 of record NC_069500.1, on the reverse strand, counting down.
TGGTAGTTTATGTGCGTAACAAAGTAACCCTTTAGATAAGTGTAACTGTGAACTTCGCAGTATTGTACTCTATTGAATGGCCCACTGAGTATAGAAAATAGGTTTAAGGAAAATGCTGCAACATAGCATAATATTTTAGACCCTTCACCCTTTAGAACATAAGGAGGACACGTCTAAGCTAGAAGTTTATAGTAAATATACAGAGAAATGTTTCAGGGAATAGCATAATTATAGTTTATGAAAGCAAAGGTGTTTTTCCCTTTTATTAATTAGTATGGTATCTAGAAAGTGAATTTGGTCATTCCTGATGTTTGTCAAAGAGAGTAATTCTTACCATAAAGATGTGTTTACCTTTAAAAGAGCTTGTAGTTTTAAATGATGTTCTGTTTGTATGCTTTCCTCATATAGGAGTGTGAGAGAATTTAGGTTGGAGAATTATAAGCATTATAGATAGCAGCCATCCAGAATAAAGCAACACAAGGTTCTTTTATTTTTTAGAAGTTCAAAGTGATATTGTAAAGAAATTCATTTATTTTCATTGACTGTTTTCTTTTTTCCATTCTTACAACAGGGCAGGCCTTAGCATAAGTTTTAGCATAAACATTCAGGCCCTTGAGGAAGTCTGACAGGTTTTCACTTGCGTAGTATTCATGAAGTATCATTTAAAAGTGTATAGAGAAGTTGTAAATTATTCTCTGAGAAATGTCAATGTATTTAGTTTGTATTATATATCAACAATGTTTTGTTTGATTTTAAATGACATAGGATGAAAGTGACGTTTTATTTGGACATAATTGTGATTGTATTGCGGTGTGTACTCATCCTGTACTGTTTCTGTTTGCTTCCTAGACTCCCTGTGACTCGAGTGTCTGCTTGCCATGGGTATCCACTGGTTGCCTTGTCTACCCCATGAACAAACCATCAGATTTCCAGTATCTCCCTGCGGAAGAACCGTGGATAAGCACCCCTACTGCAAATGAACTGTTGGAGAACTGTATTATAGCAAAGTGTCAAGGTGCAGCGCTCTCAAATGGACAAAGACTGTTCTTATAGTATTCAGAGGCCACCTAGAGACAGTTGTGCTGTTGCTATGTCATGCTTTACTGTGGAAAAGGAACTGTTGGACATATTGGGGGGTGCTAGCAATGCAGGTGGAGAGATAGATGATGCAGCGTTGTTTGGGGGTAGATGGGGGCTGGTCGGGTCTCTGTGCTGGTAGACCGGTAGTTTTGGGAAGGCTGGAGGATAGATGGAAGGTATTGGAGGGACTGTACCTATATGCAGTGACAATTAGCCTATAAAAGTATATCACGACATGCAAATATTTTTCTCTTTAGTATTCTTATAGAGTTCTGTTACCATAATATAAGGCTTTACTAATTTTCTATGCCTGTCTTGTTATGTTATTCTGTTAGAATAAAAGGATGGTATGTTAGGGGTAATATGAACCTGATGGCAGCCATCTTGTTCTTCGCAGCCATCTTGTTCCTCGCAGCCATTTTGTAATGAATAGACTTTATTATACTGGGGTATTATGCAGTGAGAATTATATGCATGTTATGAGTTTCTTTAGCTATTCGGCCTTGCCAATGTACCCTGGCCAAATGCCTAGAAGTAAGATAGAATAAGATAATGTAAACAAGAGGCTTTAGACACTCGGTTGTCTCTGCAGATGGTAGTTTGTTATGACTCTGTAAATATTGTTATGAGAAACTCATGTTCCAGTTTTTCCTTGTAAATTGCTCTGTATAACTGTGTAAGATGACGCGGTCCTAACGTGTCATCCCCTTAACCCTGTATGTCACTATAAGAAAGGCTTGCACTGTGCAATAAACAGAATTGGCTTTCGATCATAATGCTGCGTGGTCTGAGTCATTCTAAGGGGCCCTTATCAGGTAATCTACATATGCCTCAGGTGGTACACTAGGCCCCAGGCTTTGGCCTGCACTGACACTTACCCCTGAAGGGGACACCTAACAGGTATACACCAGGATTTGTTTTCTATATCACCTCTAGCAAGGCATCTATTCACCTGTAGCAAGGTGTCAGAGTACTAACGTTATATCTAGGTCATCCCATTTAGAAAGAGGATCAGTCCATCTGTATTAATCACATACTAGAAAACTAGCCACAGAGATTTTTACTATCTGAAGTTTTTTACTGATTTTATTGTTTTTATATCATGTCTGTCTGATTGTAACATGGATCCATGTCTGTAAGAAATTAAAGTGTTAATTTTTATACAGCTTTTTAGTTTATTATATTATATATTTCAAGGCTATTCATACACACAGACCCAGCCTACTAGGCGCTTTGGTTTCTATATCCGATTTAGCTTTCAACTAAGCATACAAAGAGAACAAAGCAAAATTGGTGATAAAGTAAATTGGAAAGTTGTTTAAAATTACATTCCCTATTTAAATCATGAAAGTTTTTTTTGGACTTGACTGTCCCTTTAATATCAATGGGTTGTGCTAAATACAATGTACTAAAGACAATGTTCCCAACTTGAGATATCACTTCCTATTGAAAGTTAAGAGTTTGCTATTTATGTATCGAGTTAATTAAAAATTCTTTATAAGCATTTGGCTTTGGTTAAAATGCATTTTAACCAACAACCTAATCACGAGCTATTGTTTGCGTAAGGCCAGAAGGAAATAAAGCAGCACCAGTTATCAATTGTGTATAGCACCATTTATCAAGTCCAGATAACTTCTAGTTCTAGCGTGATTCTGACTCTCACGGGTACTCACACTTGTTGGAGATACTTTTTGCGCTAATATATGCACTTTATACAAATCAACCAGAAAGATACTTCTTAAAAGTATTTATTTTTACATATACTCAGGTGTAAAAACAATTAAGAACAATTAGGGCAATAAAAATCACTTGGGGTGTATGAGTCAAGGTAACATTCCAATTTTACAAATGCCCAAATCAAGTTTGCTGAAAAATCAAGCATCTTGAAAAAGCCACCAGCTGTGGAGAAACGTCCGTCATGAGACTCATCACCAGGAGGTGTGGAGTTTTAAGTCGAGTTGCAAGTAACACCTTAAACAGTGTCCTCAGGTACATTGTAGCTGATTGTTCAGCAAACTTTGTGCTTAAAGGGACACTGAACCCAATTATTTTCTTTTGTGATTCAGAAAGAGCATGCAATTTTAAGCAACTTTCTAATTTACTCCTATTATCAAATTTTCTTAATTCTCTTGGTATCTTTATTTGAAAAGCAAGAATGCAAGTTTAGATGCCGGCTCATTTTTGGTGAACAACCTGGGTTGTTCTTGCTGATTGGTGGATAAATTCACCCACCAATAAACAAGTGCTTTCCAGGGTCTGAACCAAAAAAATAGCTTAGATGCCTTCTTTTTCAAATAAAGATAGCAAGAGAACGAATACAAATTGATAATAGGAGTAAATTAGAAAGTTGCTTAAAGGGCCACTGTAAGTAAATATTTTCTATGCCTGTTACTAACTAACTACCCCAAATACGCTTTTTATCAATAGCATTTCATTAACATATCTCTACCGTATATCAGAAATCTTGTCTGCAAATTTAATTGTTTTCCAAACCCACTCCGTGGGTATCCTTTGCTCTGTGCCAATCCGTTTACAATACCTAGGTTTCAAAATGGCGCTTTAAACACAAAGTTATTGGTTTAAGTATTTTGAACATGCAGTGCTGAAAATAGTGGGCAGGATAACGTGACATCATCGGCGAATAAAATATATAACTTTTTAGAACGTTATGAAACTTTGTTTTGGAGAAAATATAGGTCAGTAGGTTTTAATTAATGTTTATTAACTTTAATATGTTAGTTGTTTAGCTTAAAAATTATAACAGAAAGTAATCCTTTAAAATTGCATGCTCTATCTGAATCACGAAAGAAAAAATTTGGGTTCATTGTCCCTTTAAGGACTGGACATTTGTGAAAATCATACACCTCAACTTTTATTGCCCTAATTGTTCTTAATTGTTTTCAATTGTTTTTACACTTGAGTATATGTAAAAATAAATACCTTTAAGATGCAGAAGTATCTTCCCAGTTGATTTGTATAAAGCCCATATATTAGTGCTAACTGTAGCTCCAACAAGTCTGAAGGGGAAAAAATAAAAAACTTCCATTGATTAATCAGAATCACTCTATGTTGCTATTTTCTCTACTTTCTTTGATGGAAACAACCCAGGGAGAACCAGAAGTTATCTGGACTTATTTACTAATTGTATTGCAGTGTTGTTTCACTCTTATTGCAAGTTGTTCAATTAGTTAACCTGTGGGTTTATCAGTGCACCTTATCACATATTTTGTTTTATATTTAATAGGGCTTTTGTGATTGCACGTTCATTTTGTGTTGGTACTATTTTTTTTTTATTTGCTTTTTATTGACCAGCTTATACAGGTACAAAGTTGTATAATATAATCTCATTTTGGTCTTTACATTTTTTGCATTATGCAGTTGCAATTATATAATAATAAAGTCAAACAGTAACAATTGAAATAACAGAAATAAAAATGACAAATCAAAAACTAAATCAAAACTAAATTTTGGTATCAAAGGTTGTTTTTGTGCAAGTCTATTAGATATGACAGTTCTAACTCCGGCTAGACAATGAGATACCTATGACTATACTAACAATTTAGCAGAAATTTGTTTGTAATATCTGATAGGGAACCAATTTATCTCTATTACTTAAAGGGAACAGTATACTGTAAAAAAGTTTTTCCCTTAATGTGTTTACAATTGCTTTTTTACCAAATGCAGAGTAAAAAATGTATGAAAATTAGCTTTTAAGGTTTATTTCTGTATATTAAAGCTCTGATTTTGTGTTTTTGAAGCCACAGCCTAATAAAATAGGTTGAGCTTGTAGGTATAATCATTTTCTCATTACTGTATCACATTGTGCACATATACCTGCTTCTTTATCTTATATCTGTCCTTAAAACAATCACCAGTACTTTGAGAGAACAATGGAAAATCAACATTGTATTACCTTATCTCTGCTTTATCCTCACTGGGAGTGTGTAATTTCTTCTGCTGGCTGTGTTTACAAAGCTTATCTATAGCTGGTACGCGTGGCCACAAACTTTCAGAATAGGTGGGGATACCACATGCTAAATTAACAATTTCAAATGCCAATATAAGGTAAAGGAGCTACTTGTAAACAATTGAATACACTCCAGCAGGTAAAGTGGATCATTGGGAACAAATTAAAGGGGAGAAATTTTTGAGTAAACTGTCCCTTTAAGCTTGTGAGATTCAATGTTTCTGGAAGTGTGAAGCTATATAGGATTCTCAGTAAAACATTCTGATAGGTTTCACTGCGTCTGGTTTTAAGATAGTGATATTCCTCTAGACTTAGCATGCTATTACTAATATCTATCCAATCTGCTACCGTGGGGACCCTCACTGATTTCCAATTCTTGACTATTGCGTGTTTTGCAGCATTATATAAAACATTGAGTAATTTCTTGTGCTCATTAGGTGTAGAGTGTGGGAACCCGTGGAATAGCCAGATGATTGGTTGTAGTGGGATATTTTTATGCAATATTCGGGCTGTTTCTGTAGCTATCGCTTCCCAGAAAGGAATTATCTTTTGGCACGTCCACCAAATGTGTGCCATATTTCTGACGCTATTTTCACATCTCCAACATGTACTATGCCTATTGGGGTATATTTTTTGAGCCTGCTTGGTGTTAAGTACCAGCGATGCAAAATTTTGTAATTCATTTCCAGTGTTTTACATGATATAGAGGAGCTCTTTACGTTACTAAATATTTTAAGGGACTCAGAGAATGAAATTTCAATATCTAATTCATTGCACCAAGTGTTTAAAAATTGTGGGATATACCCATGGTTCGTTTGTTGCAAAATACCTTGTATAGTGGAGAGAGTGTGTGTTATCTTCCCGTTTTAATGCATAATTTCTCAAAGTTTGTTAGAGGTCGTAAAAGATTAGGCTTATCTCTGTGTTTGGAGATGTACGAGTGACACTGATAGTAAGGATACCATTGCTGAAAAAATGGCAATCCCTTATGTGAGAGTTCTTGTTGTGTATATGTGGTTGTTTTATTGGCCAATTGAAATACATGCAGAGTTCTATTCTTGTCTTGTATGGCTTTTTAATGTATCCCAGGCCAGGTGTGAATTCTTGTTTGCTAATGAGGGGTGTGAGTGGGGAGTATTGGGAGGAGAAAAATGTGTATTTTATCCGTGCTCTTTCCTAGACAGTAAAAGTTTCATTTATTAATTCATTAGGAGAAGTATGTACTGAATTTTTATTTTTAATTGTCCAACATTGAGCACCCAGATGGTCTGATTTAGAGATATTATGTTCTATCTCAACCCACATTTTGGATTCTTTATTATGTAACCAATCTACTATTTCTGTAGGAATATTGCCACCCTATATTTTTGTAAGTCTGGTACTCCCAGTCCCCCTAAGTGTGTGGGAAGAGTTATAATTTTTTTTATTTATCCTTGCCTGTTTTTTGTCCAATATAAAATTGAATATTTGTCGTTGTAGCTGTGGTATAAATGAAGAAGTGATAGGTATGGATAATGTTTGTAGTATGTATAATATCCTCTGTAACACATTCATCTTTATGCTATGTATTCTACCCAGCCAGGAGATCCCTCTAGATCTCCATCTCGATAGATCTGCTATAATATTATTACTTAGCGGTAGGTAATTGTATTTAAATAAATCTGTAGTGGATGTTGCTAAATATATTCCCAAGTATTTCATATTCTTTTTTGTAATCTAAAAGGGCAGGTGGCCATAATCTGTTGCATGGATTCAGATGATAATGGCGTTGGTACTATTTTATATACAAAATAATAATGATTGTACATTGCATTGCTTTCTGCTATTCTTTATTATATACATTATGAGAAATGTATTTTTTTAAATGTAAACATAATTAATTACAAGACAACAAAAAGTATCAGTGCACATCCAACCACTTAAGTCCACTCTTTCATGGCATATTTGTATATGCTTCTGTCTGTCAAATATACTTACATAGCTTCTAATAAGATTGGGATCAACATCTCGCAATAATATTGGCTTATATTTGAGCTGCAAAAACAAATATACTTCTATCTGCTAAATATACTTACATAGTTCAAATAAAATTGGGATAAACATCTCGCAATAATATTGACTTATATTTATGCTGCAAAAAATTGCCTGTTAAATATGCCTTTAAATTTAAATTAAAACTTCTGTCTGCTAAATATACTTACATAGTTCAAATAAGATTGGGATTAACATCTCACAATAATATTGACTTATATTTATGCTGCAAAAAATTGCCTGTTTAAATTTAAATAAATAAATATATTTCACAGACAGAAGCATATACAAATATGCAATGAAAGAGTGGACTTAAGTGGTTGGATGTGCACTGATACTTTTTGTTGTCTTGTAATTATTTTGGTCACTTCGGCAGCACTCCCACAATATGTGTGTTAAGATTAAACAGTCCTTTTGTGGTGTGCTTAACCAAAAAACCCCTTTGTTGTATCTTTCAATAGGGAGCTGACCAAATCCCTCCTCTTTGGTTAATGCACGCCACCCAGCCCAGGTGTGTTCCAGATAAATTGTGATATACTTAATAAGCTAGAAAGCTTCACACTGTGTAGACATGACTTGCTGCAGTGTGGAAACTGGTTAGAGTTAGGACCAGTCTACTATGGGACACCTTGTAAGTGGTGACTGGCTTAGCAGAATATGATCATATTGTGTGACTATGTCAGGCTTTGTATGGTTTCTTAGAGTGAAACAGCCTAATTATAAAGGTGTGGATCGCAACTGGTAATTTGCACTTCAAATAATTTATATGTTACACTTCCACTCTATCAAATACTATGAGAAGAGGATTTGATTATTGGTGAAAGTGTGGAGTTGATATAGTTTAATTTTCTACACTCCAACAGGTGTGGAAGGAGCAAGAAAATCTGTAAGGGAAATGAATGGCGAACTGTCTGAAAGAGACTTTATATTGTTGTTTAGGAGTGCCAAAAATGATGGTAAAAGTCTTTTCAGTTTGTAATATAACATAAACTGTATAATCATTGTAGAGATTTATTATCACTGTAGATGTGAATTTTAACAATATAAGTCCTTTGAAAATCAATCACATTTTATGAATAAACGGAATGTCATTATTCTTGAATAGCAGTTCATAAATAAAGTACCTCTTTTGAGTAGTATGCCTCTGGAAGTCGTATAACTTATATGGAGAATACTTGCTTGTTGGAGAGTAGCGTGTCTTTAGGTAAGTATTTCGAATAGGGAATCTGTAAGAGCTTGCAGCGATGCCGATCCCATTCGGCTAGTGAGAAAGGAGGTGTGAGTCACGCTAGGCGGAGAGTCCGTGTTGACGTCAGATGATTGACAGGTTCCACTCTGACGTATCGGAGTTCCGTACAACAAACAATCTTCGGTATGAGAAAAACAGTAAGTTTGTATGACAGTCCCAATAATACAACAAAGTATCCAATAGTTGTACCTTACTTGTGGCCACAGAGGTAGATGTTGCGGTAGTCGGCAGACAGCCGTGAGACTGGAGGATGAAATGTTTTTTTCCTTAGAGCGTTGTTGAAGCTGAAACAAAGTCTATAAGATTAAAGTAGAAGTTAGTTCGTGAATATCAATCCAGTTATATATACAAATTTCATTCACTTAGACAGGAATTCTTGAGTAGATCCGATGATCCCAGAAAGATGTGGAGCTTAGGGAAAAGCTTGCTGCTAGAAGGCAGGAAACAAAATACTAAGCACTGAGTTTAGCAGGCGGGAAGTATTTAAAGGCAAGTATGTAAATGATTGGTGATTCACTTAAAGCAACAGATATTATTATTAAAAGCCTGACAGGACCCCCTCCTCAAGCAAGCTGATCCTCAGCTTGAGGACGTGGACGATCAGGATTCTGTCGATGGAATCTAGCTACGAGTTTGGGAGCGCTGAGATTAGAGGCTGGTTCCCAACTATCCTCCTCAATAGAGAAGTTCTTCCAACGAACTAGATATTGAAGTTCGTTTTTGCAAAATCTAGAGTCCAGTATCGAATGTACTTCATAAACTTCCGGATCTAACTCTGTAACTGTAGGTGGTAAAACAGTGATGTCCGATCTAGTTGGTATGTATGGTTTAAGAAGAGATACATGAAATGTAGGGTGGATCTTCATGTTTTGGGAAGAGTAAGAGTGACTGCGTTATCGTTAATGATTTTAGTAATAGGAAATGGACCAATGAAGCGTTGTGAGAGCTTTTTGCTAGGTACATGTAATTTTAAATTCCTAGTTGACAACCAGACCTTATCTCCAACTGAGTATGTAGGTGGTTTTTTCTTCTCAAATCAAAAAACCTTTTCTGGTTGGCTTGAGCTTTTGTGATGTTTTCTTTTAAAAATTTAAATGTTTCTAACATTGAATTATTGAGTTCATCTACGAGAGGAGAACTTGAAGCTTTTGAGGATTGAGAGTCAAAACTGGGGTGAAACCCATAATTAGCATAGAAAGGTGAAACTTTAGTAGTTGAACTAGTTAGGTTGTTATAGGCAAACTCAGCTAATGGTAGATATTTGAGCCAATCGTTCTGTTGGAAAGAACAAAACATCTTAAATATTCATCTATCCACTGGTTGACTCTCTCAGTCTGACCGTTGGTCTGTGGATGAAATGCTGTGCTAAAACGATGATCAAATTTCAGAGATTCACTAAGGTTTTTCCAAGTGAGAAGTGAATTGTGATCCACGGTCAGAAATGACCACTGATGGTACTCCGTGATATTTAACAACATTATTTATGAATAAGGAAGCAGTTTCACTAGAAGTCGGTAGCTTGTGGTAGGGTATGAAATGTGCCATTTTCGTAAAAGTATCAATGACTACGAAAATGGTAGTTTGGTTTTTTGATGGGGGTAAATCAACTATGAAGTCCATCCCCAGTTGTTGCCAAGGCCTGTCTGGGACGGGTAAAGGCATTAACAGTCCATAGAGAGATTTTTTTTCATTCTTAGAGGTTTGACAGACAACACAGGTTTTTATGTATTCATTAACAGATGATATCATATTAGGCCAATGGTATTGCCTTTTTATGAGGTCTACAGTTCTTTTAGTTCCTGGATGTCCAGCCAAAGGTGAATCATGGTACCGTTCTAATATTTTTTTTCTTTGATTCTCAGGAAGGTAAATCCTATTAGAAGTTATGGAGAAGTTGTCAGTGTTGAAAGGACTTTAATGTTGTCTGGTTCTTGGATAAACCTTTCAGCTGGAATTATAGAAGGTGGGGAAATTTTTTCTGTAGAAGGCCTGATGTATCTAGATAGCGCATCTGCCTTTCCATTCCTTACAGCAGGTCTATAAACGATATTAAAATCGAATCTTGAAAAATAGAGGGACCAACGTACCTGTCTTGCAGACAGGGTTTTATTATTTTGTAGAAATTGTAGGTTTTTATGGTCTGTGAAAATGGTAACTGGATGTTTGGCTCCCTCTAGAATGTGTCTCCAAAATTCAAGTGCTCTACGTATAGCTAGCAACTCTTTGTCTCCAATAGTATAGTTTAGTTCTGCTGAGGACATTGCTTTGGAATAATAAGATATCGGACAGAGGTTCATTTAAAGCCTTTTGTTGAGAAAGAACCGCCCCTATGGCAAAATCCGAAGAATCGACTTCAAGTACGTAATGCTGGTTGATATCCGGGTGTTGTAAAATGGGGGCAGTAGTAAAACATTCTTTAAGAGTGTTAAAGGCGTTCATGGCTTTAGAATCCCAACAAAAGGGTTTAGAAATACTGGTAAGTTGAGTAAGTGGTTTTACTATGGAGGAAAAATTTCGGATGAATTTACGGTAATAATTTGAAAAACCTAAAAATCTTTGAACTTCCTTTCTGTTTTTTGGGGTTGGCCAGTTTTTTACAGCATCAACCTTTTCAGATTGCATTTGTATTCCTTCAGGTGTTATGGTATATCCAAGAAAGGATATTGAGGTTTGGTGAAAGGAACACTTTTCAGGTTTAGCGTATAATTTGTGAGTCCTTAAACGAGACAAAATCCACCTCACATGTTTGATGTGGTCTTCCACTGTGTCAGAATAAATGAGAATGTCGTCGAGGTAAATAACCACGCACACATCCAGTAGATCTCTAAAGATATCATTTATAAAGTGCTGGAATGTGGCGGGTGCATTAGTCAATCCAAAGGCATCACCAGGTATTCAAATAACCCGTACCTTGTCCTGAAAGCTGTGAGCCATTCATGTCCTTCTTTGATGCGAATGAGATTATAAGCTCCCCTTAAGTCCAATTTAGTGAAAATTGTAGCAGTGGATAATCTTTCGATCATCTCAGGTATCAATGGAAGGGGGTACCTATTTTTTATGGTTTGTTTGTTTAGTTCTCTGTAATCTATTATCGGTCGAAGTGTGGAATCCTTATTTGTAACAAAGAACATTCCTGCTCCAGCTGGTGATGTTGAAGGTCTAATGAAGCCTTTTTTAAGATTCTCCTGTAAATAGGTTTTTAAATGGTTAAGTTCGGGTTGACTCATCGGATATAAATGTCCAACCGGTATAGAAGCCCCAGGTACAAGTTCTATTGGACAATCATATATTCGATGAGGTGGTAAATTGTCAGCCTCAATTTTACTGAATACGTCTTCGAAATCCTTGTAATGTGAGGGAATATAATTCTGTGGAGAGGAATGCAGAATGAAACGATTGGGGAAACAAGTAGAGGTGCAGTAACTAGAATTAAGTTGTACTTTTAGAGAGCTCCAATTTATGGTAGGATTGTGTAATTGTAACCAGTTTACCCCCAGGATCACGGGAAATGAGGAGAAGGTAACACATCAAAAGATATGTGTTCTGTGTGTCCGTTACCGACAACTACTAACAAAGGAATAGTGTGATGTGTAATGGGACCATATGTAATAGTGGACCCATCAATAACTTGAACAGAGACAGGATTAGGTTTTGAAATTAAGGGAATTTTATTCAGTTGAACAATACTGATGTCTATGAAATTTCCCACGGCACCAGAATCCAGAATAGCACTGGTCTTCAGTCTTTTAAGGTCCCACTGTAAGACAAGAGATAGTTTGCAGTAAGGTTGTGCATCATCATTAATACATGATGTGTTTAAACAAATAAACTTACTCTTTTTGTTTCTTTGAAGGGTAGGACATTCTTGAACAACATGTTTGGAACTGGCACAGTACATACAGAGATGGTTGTTTTTTCTCCTATCCTTTCCTCTGGTGATAATGGACCACGAATCATACCTATCTCCATAGGGGTATTAGTTGAACTGGTGTTTACAATTTGAGGGTTGAAATTTTCTGATTTAAATCTTGAAAGAAGATCAGGATTAGCCTTTTCAGCTTTCCTTTCGCGGAGACGTCTATCAATCCGCGTGGATAAACGCATTAAAGCTTCTAAAGTGTTAGGGAGTTCTACTCTTGATAATTCATCTTTGATGTTTTCGGCTAAGCCGAGGCGGAACTGGTTTCTTAATGAAATAGCACTCCATGAGAATCTGAGGAGTATAACTTGAATTCAGTTATATAATCTTCTACGGGTTTTTTCCCTTGTTTCAGATTCCTCATTTTATACTCAGCAGTAAGTTGTATGTCAGTATCTTGATATAGTTCATCCATAGCTAAAAGAAATTAGTTAAGAGCCTAAGATGGGATTCAGACTCACACAGATGATCAGCCCAAATCCTAGGTTCTGATCTCAGGAATGATATTGTAGTTAAGACCTTCACCCTTTCTGTGGAATAAGTTAAGGGTTTTAAGGAATAAAGTAGATGACAAGAGTTTTTGAAATGTCTGTACAATTTTCTATCTCCAGAAAATGTTCTGGCATAGACACCTGGGGTTCAGGGTTATGATCAGATTTATTTTTTATAGAGTCATTTATTACATCCTTTAAAGCTCTATTTTCAATTTGAAGATCACGTATTGCTTGACTCATTAAATCAACCTTTTGTGATAGATTATAAACTATCTGAGGCAAATCACCTGGTTCCATTTTAAAGGCTTAGTATTATGTCAGGCTTGTATGGTTTCTTAGAGTGAAACAGCCTATTATAAAGGTGTGGATCGCAACTGGTAATTTGCACTTCAAATAATTTATATGTTACACTTCCACTCTATCAAATACTATGAGAAGAGGATTTGATTATTGGTGAAAGTGTGGAGTTGATATAGTTTAATTTTCTACACTCCAACAGGTGTGGAAGGAGCAAGAAAATCTGTAAGGGAAATGAATGGCGAACTGTCTGAAAGAGACTTTATATTGTTGTTTAGGATGCCCAAATGATGGTAAAAGTCTTTTCAGTTTGTAATATAACATAACTGTATAAATTGTAGAGATTTATTATCACTGTAGATGTGAATTTTAACAATATAAGTCCTTTGAAAATCAATCACATTTTATGAATAAACGGAATGTCATTATTCTTGAATAGCAGTTCATAAATAAAGTACCTCTTTTGAGTAGTATGCCTCTGGAAGTCGTATAACTTATATGGAGAATACTTGCTTGTTGGAGAGTAGCGTGTCTTTAGGTAAGTATTTCGAATAGGGAATCTGTAAGAGCTTGCAGCGATGCCGATCCCATTCGGCTAGTGAGAAAGGAGGTGTGAGTCACGCTAGGCGGAGAGTCCGTGTTGACGTCAGATGATTGACAGGTTCCACTCTGACGTATCGGAGTTCCGTACAACAAACAATCTTCGGTATGAGAAAAACATAAGTTTGTATGACAGTCCCAATAATACAACAAAGTATCCAATAGTTGTACCTTACTTGTGGCCACAGAGGTAGATGTTGCGGTAGTTCGGCAGACAGCCGTGAGACTGGAGGATGAAATGCTTTTTTTCCTTAGAGCGTTGTTGAAGCTGAAACAAAGTCTATAAGATTAAAGTAAAGTTAGTTCGTGAATATCAATCCATGTTATATATACAAATTTCATTCACTTAGACAGGAATTCTTGAGTAGATCCGATGATCCCAGAAAGATGTGGAGCTTAGGGAAAAGCTTGCTGCTAGAAGGGCAGGAAACAAAATACTAAGCACTGAGTTTAGCAGGCGGGAAGTATTTAAAGGCAAAGTATGTAAATGATTGGTGATTCACTTAAGCAACAGATATTATTATTAAAAGCCTGACAGACTAAGATCCCTATTTTATTTCAATTTAAACAGGCAATTTTTTGCAGCATAAATATAAGTCAATATTATTGTGAGATGTTAATGCCAATCTTATTTGAACTATGTAAGTATATTTAGCAGATAGAAGTTTTTATTTAAATTTAAAGGCATATTTAACAGGCAATTTTTTGCAGTATAAATATAAGTCAATATCATTGCGAGATGTTAATCCCAATTTTATTTGAACTATGTAAGTATATTTAGCAGATAGAAGTATATTTGTTTTTGCAGCACAGATATAGGCTCATAATATTGTGAGATGTTTATCCCAATCTTATTAGAAGCTATGTAAGTATATTTGACAGACAGAAGCATATACAAATATGGCCATGAAAGAGTGACTTAAGTGGTTGGATGTGCACTGATACTTTTTGTTGTCTTGTAATTGTTTTGGTCACTTCGGTAGCACTCCCACAATATGTGTGTTAAGATTAAACAGTCCTTTTGTGGTGTGCTTAACCAAAAAACCCCTTTGTTGTATCTTTCAATAGGGAGCTGACCAAATCCCTCCTCTTTGGTTAATGCACGCCACCCAGCCCAGGTGTGTTCCAGATAAATTGTGATATACTTAATAAGCTAGAAAGCTTCACACTGTGTAGACATGACTTGCTGCAGTGGTGGAAACTGGTTAGTGTAGGACCAGCCTTTGTGGGACACCATGTAAGTGGTGGACTGGGCTTAGCAGAATATGATCATATTGTGTGACTAAGATCCCTATTTTATTTAAATGTAAACAGGTAATTTTTTGCAGCATAAATATAAGTCAATATTATTGTGAGATGTTAATCCCAATCTTATTTGAACTATGTAAGTATATTTAGCAGACAGAAGTTTTTATTTAAATTTAAAGGCATATTTAACAGGCAATTTTTTGCAGCATAAATATAAGTCAATATCATTGCGAGATGTTAATCCCAATTTTATTTGAACTATGTAAGTATATTTAGCAGATAGAAGTATATTTGTTTTTGCAGCACAAATATAAGCTCATATTATTGCGAGATGTTTATCCCAATCTTATTAGAAGCTATGTAAGTATATTTGACAGACAGAAGCATATACAAATATGCCATTAAAGAGTGGACTTAAGTGGTTGGATGTGCACTGATACTTTTTGTTGTCTTGTAATTGTTTTGGTCACTTCGGTAGCACTCCCACAATATGTGTGCTAAGATTAAACAGTCCTTTTGTGGTGTGCTTAACCAAAAAAAAACCTTTGTTGTAACATAATTAATTAGACATGTATGCTATAATTCAGTGATCAATGCTTATTTAATACTTTACATTGAGAGAGGCTCTCAAGGGTGTAAGGTTTAAATTATACATTCTGATTATTTACTGAGGTATGAACTTGTTTATCATTAATATGCATGGTCTGAAGTGACATTTTGTTAGAAACAATCTCCAGCAAAGGATGCCTTTTTTCACTGTGGTCTCCTTCTAAATGGATAGAAAACAAACAGCAGTGTATTTAGCTGTGTGCTGCTAAAGGCAGTGGCATTTGGTAATCTTTTTGTATTAAAACAATACAGTTCAATTTAGCACAAAATAGTTGGAAAATTGTTAACAACTGTTGTATAAGCTTTTGATATTGTCTAAATTTAAGTCAGCCTACACAAATTAAACATTTATTATTATTCAGTTTCCCATGTAAAAAAATGATGTACTGATTTTGCTCTACTCATATAAAGTAAAAACAACAAAATCTTACTGATGAACTTGTATGCATGTGACAT
Source organism: Bombina bombina (assembly GCF_027579735.1). Lineage (NCBI taxonomy): Eukaryota > Metazoa > Chordata > Amphibia > Anura > Bombinatoridae > Bombina > Bombina bombina. The sequence continues at coordinate 649,779,041 of NC_069500.1, read as the reverse complement.
ATGTGATATAGTGTTGCACTTTATCTGTGCACGTATTATTAATGATAGAGTAATTTGTAGCTGATTGTCTGTCTCACTTGGTGTATTTTGTGTAAAGTGAAATCGGGGATTTAAAAGGATCTTACACTAAAAAATGTATCTTTTTCAAAGATTCAAAATGGATTACAGTGAACCTTTGCTAAACAAACCAAGTTTTTCAGTGTGAGATGTCTCTATTAGCCAGTGAGGCATTAGAGTCCCAGGACTCAGTTGTAGATAGTCATGCACTTCCTGTTAGTTTCACTTTAAATCCAAGCAGCTTTGACTTAACCTTTTCTCATTTTTACCTGCAGATCTTTGATATGCATGATAGATAAAATGTGAGTAATATAAATACTTTAAGAAAATAGGGCCGTTGGGATGTTATTAACCATACACAGATTAGGTCCCTAAGTTATCTTCTCTAGTGGATCCTTTATTATTGCCTTTTGATTTCCATACATTTTTCTCTTGTTGTATTTGTGGCTGGCTATCAGGAACTCTGGAGGTTAGTGGAATAGTGGGTGGTTAGTGGGTTGGATTGTGGGTGAGTCTTAGGCAGTCAGTGGGTGTGTCTTGATGGTCAGTGGGTGTGTTTTAGGTAGGTGGGGCTAAGGGACATTCTACCAATAGGACATATAGCTGCCTCAGAGGGGACAGTGGGACAGAACTCAGAATTAGGGATTGCCCCAATCAAGTATGAACAGTTGTGAGGTCTTGGTTATAGCAGGTTGTGACAAGATTTAGCAGGTTTGGGCAATTCCATCCTATGGCAACCCCGTTATTGCTTTTTTTTCTTACCTAATAGTATTATAATACAGATAATATGATGACATCACAATGTTAGGTTGTGGCAGGATTAAGCAGTTTATGCCAGGTTGTCACTGATTCTGGCAGTAATGCCAGGATGTGACCAGTTTTGTCCAGATTATAGCAGGTTGTGACAGGATTAAGATGGTTATGACAGGTTGTAATGGTCTTGTGACAGGATTTGGCAGGTTTGGGGAATTAAACCATGGTAGCACCCTATTATTGTTGTTTCTTCTTTCCTTATAGTATTATAATGCAGACAATGGCCATTGGGCAAATACCGGTAGGCAGTGTGTTATCACATTATACATAAAGAGGGCCAAACAAAACATCAAACTGTATAAACTGACTAAAAATAAAAGACTAATAATAATATATTAAAATTTACTGAAGCAAATATGGCAACTTGTTTAGGGCTGTCACTTGTCGTAATATGACCAGGACAACCATGAAATCAAAAGGTAAAAAACTAAAGTGAAAAGTAATTTTAAACTTATTTTCAATCACTATGCAAATACAGGTATATTATTTTCAATGTTTAAAATGCACAGTATATATTACAGATTTTTTTTTACAGTTTAATGTAATACTTTCAGTGTTTAAAGGGACACTAAACCCAATTGTTTTCTTTTATGATTCAGATAGAGCATGCAATTTTAAGCAACTTTCTAATTTACTCCTATTAATCATTTTTCTTTGTTCTCTTGCTATCTTTATTAAAAAAAGCAGGAATGTGATGCATAGGAGCCGGCCCATTTTTGGTTGAGAACCTGGGTTTATGCTTGCTTATTGGTGGGTAAATGTAAGCCTCCAATAAGCAAGCGCTATCCATGGTACTGGAACCTAAAATGGGCTGGCTGCTAAGATTTACATTCCTGTTTTTAAAATAAAAATAGCAAGAGAACAAAGAAACATTGATAATCGGAGTAAATTAGAAAGTTGCTTAAAATTGCATGCTCTATCTGAATCATGAAAGAAAAAAAATTGGGCATATTTGAAAACTGCGTAATTTTTTTTTTAAGTACAAACATGTGAAGCTTTGCCTGCAAACCACACCCCCCCACACACATATGCTTTGGCCCCCTCAAAATGAGTACCACAATAGATGGGCAAAAGGTAGCAACCCTACAACTAGCACACTATTGCTATGTCACCTTACCTTACAACCACTTTACTTTTTGTCCATTCTTTGCTAAAAGTCAGACTGTTCATTATGACATCATAAGCATCAGGGTATGAAAGGCCAGAGTTTGTAAACAGAGGCAAGAAAGAGTACCAAGGAGATCAAGGAGGAGGGGCCAAACACAAAGGATGAGAGAACAATCAGCAGGAATCAGCCTCTCATCTGATCGCTCCCAGCTTCTCCGTGCCATCCAAAGAGAGAAACAGAGACTCTTAAGATCCATGCAAAGAGCAATCAGTTAAGGCAACATTATTCTTCTGCTGCTGGCGAAGAATCCTAGCCTCTTTCCAGTAGTGACCCATCTGAGCCTCCGCAGGAGAATAGTTCTAGGCCACATGTTCTATTTGCTTAATAGAATATAAAATTGTAGATCTGGCAGATGGGCACTCCTGTCACCATGTATTTCATTCTACCTGCATATCAAGATGGTGCTAGAGAATGAGACTTGTCTGCTTTGCCATAGAATATTTCCTCAGAACAATGACTTTGTCCCACAGGAAGGCATAGAAGGGAGAATGATATATTCTGGACCATTGTGCACCCTCACACTGTATGGCAACATTGATATACTCATTTTATAGGATGAACTTGATGGACTTCTGTCTTCTTTCAACCTCATTTACTACATTATGATTATAACGAGTCTTGTCATACTTGAGAACATAGATTACTTAATGAAATATGAAATTGGAGACCTGCGGATGGGCATTCCTTGTCGCCATGTATTGTATTCTACCTGTATATCAAGATGAGTACTAGAGAATGAGACTTGTCTGCTTTGCCATAGAATAATTACTCAGAATATTGACTTTGTCCCACAGGAAGGCATAGAAGGGAGAATGATATATTTTGGACCATTGTGTACCCTCACACAGTATGGCAATATTTTTATACTCATTTATAGGTTGATCTCAATGGACTTTTGTCTTCTTTCAACCTCATATACTATGTTATGTATTATAATGAGTCTTGTCATACTTGAGGACACATATTAAGCTAAAGAAATAGTGTCCAGGATTTTTTCCCCTTGTTTAAAACAACAAACTGAATGAAAATGAATAAATAATAAAATAGAGCATGACTTTAAAATCAGCTGAGTGTTGCTTTTCACTTCTGAAACAAAATCTTTTTTTCAATGCACTTGTTGGTTGGTTAAAAATAGAAGAATATATTTACAAATACATAATATATTTCAGAAACATAGCCAGTAACACCCACTCAGTACAGATAGTAAATGAGCCTGCTGATTCACTGAGAGTGAGAGAAAGAGAGAAAGGTGAGAGAAAGAGAAAAAGAGAGAGAGAGATTGTTATTATGAGTGTAACTATACTTTGTAATGTATTTTTGATGTGTTTTGTGCAATTTTTTTGTTTCGCGGTGTAATCATTCTAGTGTAAATCACGATTGCGCTCAAGAGATCGTGTTGTATTCGTGTTTGCTTTCAACTTGTAATACCAGCGGTAAGCCCGATGAGCGCAAACAGTCGCGATAAACCCCCTTTTCTTTCCTAAGATATGGAGAGTCCACAACGTCATTCCAATTACTAGTGGGAATATCACTTCTGGCCAGCAGGAGGAGGCAAAGAGCACCACAGCAAAGCTGTTAAGTGTCAACTCCCCTACCCATAATCCCCAGTCATTCTCTTGCCTCTATCAATGGAGGAGGTGAAGTTTGTGTCTGAAGAAATTAATTCCTTTTTGGGAACTTTTCCCTGCAAGCAAGGATTTAGGTTTAGCTTGAGTCCACGTCAATCTCTTCAGTAGAGTAGTGGTGGCTTTTTAAGCATTTAGGAAGTTGTGAGGTGGTCCTTATCTGCAGCATTTTAAAGGGGGACATATCAAATCCTTCAATATAGGATTTTATGAGGCAGTTTGCAGGCACATGAATGTATGTGAGAGACTGAAGGTTTATCCTTTATGGGCATGAAGGGGTTAAATTTCAATAGGTGGGCTCATTTATTTATTTATTCAACTTGGTACTGGTGAATATGTGTGGTACTAAAGTTGTTCTGTTGGGCAGTAATTTTGGTTTCTACTTGATACAGTAAGATCGCTCAGGACTCTGTGTGTCAGCGGATGGAAAGTGTTTTTTCTATTAGGCTGAGTCGACTCTTGAAAATGTGTGGTTACACTTGTGGCGCAGTTTCTAATAAGAGCCGGTCAGATGTCTCTTCTGCTCTGATATCGGAGCGGCGTCGGCTGAGAGCTCTGCAATTAGTAGTAGTAGAGTCTGTGAGGAGCTGACAAGTTATTCTTTTCAAGTTGTTTTATTATCCGGAAGGCACCTTAGTCTGCTGGGGTGTAGATGTCCTCAGCTGCGGTTAATTTTTTTTGAGTGCTAAATCACTTTGTAAAATTTAAAGTGACAGTACAACATTTTCAGAAACTTTATTTTTTCTGTTATTTCTGTTGAAATGTTGATAGCTTTAAACATGGAGCAGGAGTCTGTTTCTTATGGACTATTGTTTACCTGTGTCTTGAGGCCAATATTGTTTTACCCATGCAATTCTGTTTAGAAAAAATCTTTAAAATGTAAAGATAATATTTTTTTTTTTCTGAGCCTAATGTCTCTCAGAATGATGCTGTTCAGGCAATGCAACAGCTTTCTCCTCAAACATCCTAAGCTTCAATGGCGTCACATACAGTGCCCGGAAGTTCCTTTTAGCCTCCTGGAGGAGTTTATTTGCCATCAGATTATGCTGCTCAAGTATCCTCTGTGGTATCAGCTTTATCTGTTTTTCCAATGTTGGGGAAGCGAAAAAGGAAATTTAAAATTCGTCAGATTGTAAGGTGTCTGTTCCATCTGCGGCTACGCAGGATGCACTCTTTCATAATTCTGATGAGGAGGATACCTCGGTAGACTTTGAGGTGAAATCTCAGATTCGGACAGTATATTCCTTTGTCTGATGCTGAAGAAGTAAACCTCGATTTAAGCTTGAACACCTTGTGTAATTTTAAAGGAGGTATTAGCTACCTTGGATGACTCCAATACCCCTGTCGCTATCAACCCTAAGAAATCTAGTAAACTTAAATACTACAATGTTTTTTCCTCTGTGGAAGTGTATCCTGTTCCAGATCGTGTGACGGAGATTATTTCACAGGAATGGAGAAGCCAGGGATACCTTTCTCCCCTTCTCCCGTCTTTAAAAAGATGTTTCCTGTTGCTGACTTCATTAAAGATTCATGGCGCACGGTGCCTAAAGTAGAAGGGGTTTTTTCTACTCTGGCTAAGAGAACTACAATCCCTATAGAGGACAGCTGCTTTTTTAAGGATCTCATGGACAAGTCAATCAATATTAGCAGAGTCTCCATTAGTGGAGATTCAAGATAGGATTTAATGCCACTTGAGCAAAAAAAACAAAAACAAAAAAAAAACAAAGAAAGTAATATCTGTTGTGCATATCCACGTCTCGCAGGACGAAACAAGGTCTCGCAGGACCAACATAAATCATTGACACATCAATACAGGTACAAATTTAAGCAGTCATAAAAAAGTTAGTAATATTTCTGAATCCAGTAGAGACTACAATAAAGTGGCTAATTTTCCACACTATATACATAAAAGAAAAAAGAGAAAGAAAAAAAAAAAAGAAAGGGAAAGGGAAAAACAAAAAAGGGAAAACAGGATCACCCCTCCTCCTCCCGGAACCAAGAGTACTGACCAACATCTGAAGTATCAACTCTCAGCCAAAGTTATTCCACCAAATTTCTATTTCTAATCCAAGTATCTGGAAATACCCTATGTAGAACTAATTCTGTGAAACTTACTGAGGCCAGAAAGGATCTCAGAATCTGTCTCTGCACACCACTTGGGTATGTCTTAATAACCGGCGCCCAGCCTACTAGAAACTCTTTAATTTTCCTTTCAGATACAAACTGTAGATGAAAGGACTCAAAGATAATCTGGGCTTGAATATCCCTTAAGACTTGTGTCAAACTAGGAGGACTCTCACTATCCATTTTTTAAAGATATTGTACCTAACTGTTAGTATAATTGTATTTAGGATACGCAATCTTTCCCCTCCTCTTATCTCCGGAAAAGCAGCACTATATCTTCAAGAGAGAAGACAATAGAACTTGCAAAGACCCTGTTATACCAGAATTGGACTTTCAGCCATAATTGAGAGATCTTTGGACAGGCCCATAACATTTGGCAAAGGACAGCCCGGGTATATGCACAGTGTTCACATCGAAAATCTTTATTGGGGAAATAATGCTCTCAAACTAGCCAATTCCTTATTTATGATGCTAACATACAAATTATTAGACTGGGAGCAAAGATGTCTGGCTTCACCATCTTAGCCCACAGGGTTTTGTGGCTAAATCTTGGTCAGCTGATGTTAACCTCCCAAGTCCTAGCTTCTGGTGCTCCCTTTCAAGGATTAAACCTTGTTGGACCTGCTTAGAAGAAATAATTTCTGATGTTACAGGTGGAAAAGGGTAATTTCTACCGTAAGACAAGAAAAACAGGACTAAAAGGACGTCACAATAATTTTTGTTCCTTTCATAACTTCAAGGGGTCAAAAGTCTTCTTCTTTCCAAGCAGGAGCAGTCCAAGTCTTCTTGCAAACCCAATCAGTTTTGGAACAAGTAGAAGCAATCAAAGTAACCCTCAGCTGAGTCTAAGTCAGCATGAAGGGTTGGCCCCCGGTCCAGGATCGGATCAAGTGGGGGGCAAACTTTCCCTGTTTTGTCAACTATGGATATGAGATGTCCAAGATCCTTGGGCTATGGACATAAATTTTCAGGGTTACAAAATAGAATTGAAATCTCTCCCTCCCAGGGGGCAGATTCCACTTCTCAAAGTTATCTGAAGATCAGGTAAAAAGAGAGGCATTCTTGAACTGCATTCAGGATTTTTCATCTCTGGGAGTGATTGTTCCAGTTCCATTAAGGGAATAGGGTCTCGGATTCTATTCAAATCTGTTTTGTGGTTCCCAAAAAAAGAGCCACAGCTCCCAGAATCTTCTCAAAAGGTTCTGGGGGGCTCTCTTGGCAGTGATTAGGTCTCAGGGAATTGCAGTGGCACCCTACCTGAACATATTGGGTTCAATATGTAAACTCTCATACAGAGATCTTTTCTACGTTCCCACGATGGAAAGTGAATCTGGAAAATAATTCCCTTGTTCCAGCTACAAGGGTGGTTTCCTTAGGGACCATAATAGATTCCCTATCTATGAAATTTTTTCTGACGGATGTCAGAAAATCCAAAATTCTCTCCTCAGTCTACTGTTCGGGACATCAGTAGCTCAATGTATGGAGGTATTTGGTCTGATGGGTCGCATCTATGGACATCGTTCCCTTTGCTTGATTCCATTTGAGAGCTCTGCAATTATTCGGATCTGTCTCAGAGGATAGTTTTAGACCAGTCGACAAGAGACTCTCTCCTGTGGTTGTTTTCTCAGGACCATCTGTCTCAGGGCACATGCTTTCGGAGACCTTCCTGGGTGATTGTGACCATGGACACCAGCCTGCTAGGCTGGGGAGCAGTCTGGGACTTGTTAAAGGGTGCAGGGACTATGGACTTGGGAGGATTCTTGCTCTCCCCAGCAACATCTTGGAGTTGAGAGTGATGTTTAATGATCTGATGGCTTGGCCTCAATTGTCCTTAGCCCGGTTTATCAGGTTCCAGTCGACAACATCACCTCAGTGGCTTACATCAACAAACAGGGAGGAGCTTGTAGTTCCTTAGCCATAAAGGGAGTGGTTCGGATTATTCAGTGGGTGGAAGCTTACAATTGTTGTCTATCTGCCATCTACTTTTCAGGAGTGGACAGTTGGGAAGCGGATTTCCTGAGCAGACAGACATTTCATCCTGGGGAGTGGGCTCTCCATCCATAGGTGTTCTCCAGGTTAACCTCAAATGGTGGGTGCCGGAGTTGGATCTTATGGGCGTCTCAGTAGAAATGACAAACTTCCAAGCACGGTTCAAGGTCAAGAGCTCCGCAGACAGCTCTGATAATGCTCTGGTGGTTCCTTGGGGTATTCGGTCTAGCATTCCTGTTCCCTCCATTTGCGCTCCTTCCATCGAGTCATTGCTCGTATCAAACAGGGAGAGAGCGTTGATAATTCAAATTGCTCCTGCATGGCCCAGCAGGATCTGGTATGCAGACCTAGTAAAGATGCTCTGGCGGTTCCTTGGGTGTTCGTTTAGCATTCCTGTTTCCTCTGTTGCACTCCTTCCATGAGTCATTGCTCGTGTCAAACAGGAGAGAGTGTCAGTAATTCTAGTTGCTCCTGCAAGGATCTGCTATGCAGACCTAGTGAAGATGTCATCTATGCCACCTTGGAGGTTGCCTCTGAGGAAGGACCTTCTAACTCAGGGTCTGTTCCTCCATACAAATCTCTTTCTCTGAAGCTGACTGTTGGAGATTAAACACTTAGTTCTGGCTAAGTGTGGTTTTTCTGAGTCTGTCATTGAGACCATGATGCAGGCTCACAAGCCTGTTACTCGAAAGATTTACCATAAGGTATGGCGTAAATACCTATGTTGGTGGGAATCTAAGGGCTACTCTTGGAGTAACGTCAGGATTCCTAGAATTTTATCTTTTCTCCAGGAAGGTCTGGAGAAAGGGTTGTCATTCAGTTCTCTGAAAGGTCAGATTTCTGCATTATCTTTTCTTTACATAAGCATCTGACGGATGTGCCAGATGTTTAATCTTTTTGTTAGGCCCTGGTAAGAATCAGGCCTGTGTTTAAACCTGTTGCTCTTCCTTGGAGCCCTAACCTTGTTCTTAAAGTTTTGCATCAGGCTCCGTTTGAGCTAATGCATTTCTTAGATATTAACGTTATTATCTTGGAAGGTTTTGTTTTTATTACTATCTCTTCTGCTCTGAGAGTTTCAGATCTTTTGGCTTTGCAGTGTGATTCGGCCTTACCTTATCTTTCATGCGGATAGGGCGGTTCTTCGTACTAAGTTGGGATTTCTCCCTATAGTGGATTTTGGATAGAAATATTAATCAGGAAATTGTTGTTCCTTCTCTCTGTCCTAATCCTTCTCATAAGGAACGTCTGTTGCACAACTTGGATGTTGTGCGTGCTCTAAAATTCTACCTACAGGCGACTAAGGATTTTTGCAAGTCTTCTGCCCTGTTTGTTTTTTTTTCTCAGGAAAGCATAAGGGTCAGAAGGCTACTACTACTTCTCTTTCCCTCTTGTTGAGAAGTATAATTCATTTTGTTTATGTGACTGGGTGGTCAGCAGCCTCCTGAGAGAATTACAGCTCATTCCACTAGGGCTGTCTCCTCTTCTTAGGCTTTCAAAAATGAAACTTCCGTGGAACAGATTTGCAAGGCTGCAACTTGGTCCTCTCTGCATACTTTTTCCAAATTTGATAATTTTGCCTCGGTTGAGGCCTCTTTTGGGAGAAAGGTACTTCAAGTGGTGGTGGATTCTGTTTAGGTCTGCCTGTCTAGTTCTCCCTCCCTATTCATTCCGTGTCCTCTAGCTTGGTATTGGTTCCCACTTGTAATTGGAATGACGTTGTGGACTCTCCATATCTTAGAAAGAAAACTAAATTTATGCTTACCTGATAAATTTATTTATTTCCGGATATGGGAGAGTCCACAACCCCACCCTTTATTAAGACAGTTATTTTTGACTAAACCTCAGGAACCTCTACAACCTTGTGTTATTCCTTTTTCCAGTTTCCCTTTGGCCGAAAGACTGGGGATTATGGGTAGGGGAGTGACACTTAACAGCTTTGCTGTGGTGCTCTTTGCCTCCTCCTGCTGGACTCTCCATATCCGGAAAGAAAGAAATTTATCAGGTAAGCATAAATGTTGCTATCGCTCGCTTGCAAACGTTTTGCGGTCCACTCGTATTTGACCCTTTGCTTTTTTTTATTTTTTTTATTTATTTTTTATTATTTTTATCCAGGTCGTGTACAATATTACAAAAAAAGAAAAAGAACACGCTCTTTATCCTTTTATGCCACGCAGGGCCGGATTTCACATAAATAACAATTAGACAGTTGATTAATAAAGTTACATACTTGTAGCAATTTACAAGAGCTATGTATTTATACACAAAACTGGATTTTCCATCATTTTAACCTCAAACCAAGCATACTACCTCAAATATAAAACATAACAAAAAAACAAAAAAAGTAAATAAATTAAATTAAATCAAATCAAATCTCATCTCCCCCCCCCCCCCCTCTCACCAATATGGACTCTCATATAAATTGCCATTCTCCTCTCAAATTAGCTTCTAGTATGAAGAGGGAATTTTTAAACGGTTGAATAACCAATTTCTGAGTCTCGCGTTCTAGTGTCTTAATAAAAGGCCCCCACTTATTAATAAAGCCTTTAATACTATTTTCAAAATATGCCTGTACTACCACTTGTTCTAGAAACAGCTGATATATCATCCCATTTTTAAATTCAGAAAATTTAGGTTCTTTACTGGATTGCCAATATTTAAGGATAAGTTTTCTACCGATCAGAACTGCCGTGTTCAATAATAAATAACTTAGACCTGCTATATCTTGGGTCAGCAAAAAGAATACTGTGTGTTTATCCACATGAACGTAGTAACCCAAGGTCTTTGTGGTCCAGAATGAAATTTTCCCCCAGAATCTCTGAATCACTGGGCATGCCCAGAAGAGATGGATCATGTCCGCTGAATAATAATTACATTTGTTACATACCGATTTACTGCTCAATTTATCCCACCGAGCTTGCCAACCGGGTGTGTAGTAGCATTGAAAGAGGACCTTTAATTGTTTTTCTCTAAAATATTCTCCTTTCATAGCTTTAGCCACCATGGTCCCCGAATTTTTCATTAAATCCAATACAGAATTGGAGCCATTTTAATTCCAGATATCTCAGATTACTTTGTTCTTGGGAGGTTAATAGAGCTTGATATGAATACGAGATAGAAAATTTTCCTGCATTATACAAGCTTATTATTTGTCTGAGAGATATATTATCCCAATCTATTGAGTTCATTTTCTTACATTGCTCGACATAATGTCGCACTTGAAAAAAGGAGAAAAAAAGGTGGTTTGGCATATTAAATTCTCTTTTACAGTCATCAAAGGTAATAATAGAATTATCTTCCTTTTTCATAAGCTGTGAGATATAATTTAGCCCCAAATCAGACCATGCTTTAAACCTGGCAGAGTCATATCCTTCCTCAAATTCAGGGTTGCCTCTAATAGGTAAAAAGGGTGACCCTCTATAGTTAGTCCCTGTTCTGGAGCAAAATTTGCGCCATGCCCGTATTGGTTGATCTATAATCAGCAAGCCTTTTAAATCTTTAGGAATTAATTTCGGGGGCATATGTGTCAAAGCTTTAAGGGTGTAGGGGGCTGCCAAAGCTGATTCTATTTCTAGGAGGGAGAAATGTCCTCTGTCTGAAAACCAGTCCCAGACAAACTTAAGATTAGCTGCTATATTATATAGTTCAAAGTCTGGTACTGCCATACCTGCGGCCTCTTTCCTTGCACACAAACGTTTCAGTGCTATCCTGGGTTTCTTATTTCCCCAAATAAATTGTGTTAACAATTTGTTTAATATTAGTTGATCTTGTGTTGATAATAGCAGTGGTATAGCCTGAAATATATAAATAAATTTGGGCAAAGAAACCATTTTAACTAAATGAATCCTGCCCGACAATGATAAGGGTACTTTCTTCCATCTCTCTAAATCTTGTTTAAATGATATAATAGCAGGCGAAAAATTTAAACTATACCATTTTTTTGAATCAGATGAGAATTTTATCCCTAAATATGTAAAATATTCTTTGGCCTCTTTAAATGGAATTGGTAGCGGGGTTTTTGATTTAATTAGCCACATAAGTTCAGATTTTCCTTTATTTATTGAGAAGCCAGAAAAAGTTTGAAAAGAATCTAATGCATTAATAATTATAGGTAGGTTAAATTTAAGATTTTGAGCAAAAATAAGTAGATCATCCGCGTAAATAGCTTGGATAATTCTATGCCCTTCAATATTTATCACCTTCAAGTTTTGCCTAAAATATATTGCCAACGGCTCTAAAGCCAAATTGAAGAGAAGGGGAGACAGTGGGCAGCCTTGTCTTGTCCCCCTATGCAGGACAAATTTGTCAGAAATTGAAAAATTAACACTTAGGGTCGCCTCTGGGTTAGAATAAAGCTGAGCAATAGTCTGATAGAATTTGCCATGTATACCAAAAGTATTAATAGTTGTGAACATATGATCCCACTGTAGCGAATCAAACGCTTTATGCGTATCTATCGAAATAATCGCCGCATCCTCTGTTAACTCTTCTTCCCTTTCTTTTTTTTAATTCACAATAGTTGATTGCTAACTCTACTTTCCTAAGATTATTTATGAGTGTCCTACCTTTGATAAAACCTGTTTGGTCTGAATGAACTAGCTTTCCTACCAATGTTTGAAGTCTATTGGCTAAAATGTATGTGAGTAATTTGTAATCAACGTTTAATAAAGAGATTGGCCTGTATGAGTCCATTGATTCTTTATCTTTACCTGGTTTAAGGATTAGAATTATTTTGGATTCCATAAATTGGCTTAAAGGTGTTTTATTTTCCAAGAAAACTCGATTATAGACTTTGAAAAGTATAGGGGTAATTTCATCATTTAATCTCTTCTTCAGTTATTACAGAGTTTAAAAAATCCAGGTCTTCTTTCGCTATCTGAGGGAGTTTAATTGTGTTCCAAAAAAGATCTTTCTTTGTATAATCTATTGTGTGTTCTTGATATAACTGTTTAAAATACTGTGAGAATACATCTATAATATCTTGAGGAAGTGTATATGTTTTATGTTTAGTTTTGATACAGGTTATAGTACTATTTGCTTTGCATGTATTAACTAATTTAGCTAAGAACTTACCTATTTTATTTCCATGTTGCATATATTGGCTGTTTCTCCTTAACTCACTCTGTGATTCTTTTAAGATATGCCAATTATCTCTTTGTTTTTTAACCTCTAGGTACTCGTGCCAGTTACTATCACTACTGTCCGTAATATATTTTTGATATTTATTAATTATCTGGTTAGTAAGTTGAATCCAGTAAGCATCATTTTTCCTTTTTAATTTTACTGTGTATGCAAGAATCTCTCCTCTTATTACTGCTTTAAAAGCATGCCAGATAATTTCAATATTCGATACTGAGTCTTTATTGCTTTTATAATACACATTCCATTTATCACACAAAAATCTACGAAATTTTAATTATTATATAAATATAGAGGAAAGAAAAAACTGTTGTTAGATACTTTTGGCTTCATCAATGTCATAGATAATACAATTGGGGCGTGGTCTGAGATTGTAATTGGCATGATTTCTGCTTTTTTTTGTTAAGGAGAATAGTTTATTACTAATTAGAAACATGTCAATACGTGACATAGACTTGTGTGCTTTAGACAAGCATGTAAACTCTTTGCTATAAGGATGTGTATTTCTCCAAATATCCAGTAGACCCAAGTTAGAACCCATTTTTTTAAACATTCTCAAATCTTTACATTCAGTAAGGACTCTTTTTCCTTTCCGATTACTATCCAAAGCCCTAGGCGCTATTAAATTGAAATCGCCCCCAAAAATTATATTTTGATCATACTCTAGTAACTTGGCTTGGAGAGACTCCCAAAAGGAGTTTTTCTGTATATTAGGGCCGTAGACATTACATAAAACAATTTTTTTTAAGCCTAGTTCTATTTCAAGTATTATATACCTACCCTGTAGATCGATTTCCCGTCTCAAAATTTTATATTTTAAGGTCTTTCTAAAAACTATAGCTACCCCTCTTTTACGCTGAGTGCCTATTGCATAGACAACTTCTCCAACCCAGCCCCATTTGAGTTTCTGGCTTTCAAACTCATTTAGATGTACTCGTTTCCTGTATTAGGCCAATATCTATTTTAAGTTTATTTAGCTGATTTAGAATTGCTTTCCTCTTTAAAGGAGAAGTGAACCCTCCCACATTCCAAGATCCAAACCTACATACTTCCGCTATTTTTAGACTCTATTTGCTATTTCCATTGGCTAGGCAGAATAGGGAAGGAGGGGGGGGGGGGGAGAAAAAAAAAAAAGGAAACCAACACACATACACATCCCACTCGAGCATCAATTCTGCCTTCCTTAATCCAAACATATTACAGTACATCTGTTAACATATTATTTATTTCCCTAGAAATTTAAACATACTTCATAAATACCTACCCCTACTGTTTCAACAGTGACCTATCACCTTTGTTCAACTTTTAATTTTTTTTTCCAAATCCTGGGGACTTTCAAAGATTTTAAACCCTTCTCTGGTTTGAATACTGATCCTAGCCGGATATAAAAGCCTTACCACTCTACCTTCCTGAATCAAGCGCGAGCAGATTGGAGCGCAGAGTTTCCTTTTATTGGAAGTCTCATATGTGAAATCCTGAAAAATTAAAAATTTCCTATCCTGAAAGAACACTTCTTTCTGTGTTCTATAAGCTTGTAAGATTCTAACTTTTTCTTGGAAATTCAAATATTTAATAATAATTGGTCTTGGTCTATTCTTGTTATCTTCCTGATTTCTTAGAGTCCCTATTCTGTGCGCTCTCTCTACTATAAAAGTACAGTTAGGCTCCATGATATTTAAAATGGACGGTAATTGTACCGATGCAAAATGGCTTAACTCTTTCTCAGATAATGATTCCGGGACCCCTATTACTCTTATATTGTTCCTCCTTGACCTGTTCTCCAAGTCTTCTACCTTTTCATTCAAGAATTTAACTTGTTTTTGAATATATACCATATCTTTATCTTTCTCTATATCCCTGTCTTCTAAATCTGAGATGCGCTGTTCTGCTAAACCAATTCTGGTTACCATATGCTGGATTTCCTGTGATAATGTATCTACACTAGTTTGAATTGCCTCAAATTTGGGTAAAAAAAAGCTCACTCATCTGTTTCAATAATTCAGAACTGTTAATTGGTCCTAAGGCGCTCTCCTGCAGATGATCTTGGCTGTTTTCAATACTACGCCTAGCTGTTCTTTTTTCTTGTTGCCTTCTTCCTGCCATGTTTACTGTTTTATTATTGAAAGGAGGGCATAGAAATTTATCCATAAAGAAAGAATATAAAGGAATTTAATCCCCCTTTTTTTTTTAACCTGCCTAAATATGTTACCGAAAAGAGAGAAGTTTACCTAACCAGATCAAACCCTTATAAGCTGATATCTAAATGAAAGGAGAACACCTCAGATAACCCCCCCCCCCCAAATAAACAGAAAAACAAAACAATACAATACTCAAGTGAAATCCGTCATGATGTTTCAAGTCCCACTATTATTAAGATTTCCCAAACTTCTCCTCCAGAATGACAGCCAGAGAGAAAAGGTCTGGACGAGGTTTTCCTCTTTTCCTTAATATCCCCCAATGGTGGAGTAACTTCTAAATTACTTATAAATGTTATACCGCCATCCTCCGCTTATTCAAACTGAGAAGATAGGAGACAAAAAAGACAAAACCGCCACATGTGTGTATCTGCAGCTCCCAATTGACCCAGATGTTATTATTCCCAGGGTACTCACACTTTCTGATGGCACTCTATCGTGCCTATGGATGCAGGCTGGGCCTTCAACAGCAGCCCAGCTCGCTGAAATCTATGGTCATCAAGAGATGTCGACTCCCAGATAGGTCATAAATGATGCAGAGAGACGATGTACATATAAGGAGAAACAGAGATACAAGATACATGTGTAAATCTATTATACCATTTGACTCTTTGAGCCTACGGTGACACAGGATACTCACAAAGAGAGCAGCACATTAGAGTGCCTAACAGGACAGGCTGGACCTTCAACAGCAGTCCAGCTCGCTGTATCTAGAATAGTCGTCGCTTATCCACATGTAATGGAAAAAGAAAAGACATGCAAGTGCCAAACATGTGTGAATCCATAAACAACACTTTAGTTGAGGAAAGAAAGTAAGTGCAGGGTACTCACAAACATTGCGGCACCAATGTGCCCAGTTATGCAGGCTGGTCCTTTTTCAGCAGCCCAGCTCGCTGTTTCGCATATGATCTCCTTTAGTTGTTGTTGACTGTAACTTAGTTTTTTAGTTGGGGCTATTATATATTAAAAGGGAGTCCTCCTTTTTGAATTAATAAAGGGGTATGAGACATATTTGAGCAACAGGGGAAAAAAACGATAGAATAGAGCAAGGCTTGAACAAGGAATAAACCCCTCAATTCCACAGCCCCTTATTCACTATATGGGGAATAAAGCTGTATTTCCTAACACTATACAGCTCAATAGCTTCCCAAAAATTGGGCCCAGCTCCCGGTAGGAGCGTATGAGGGGAAGAGTGACAAACAAGGCAAAACTCTATCAAAATAGTGCAACAAAAAAAAAAAGAAACCTTCTACTGTACCGTGTGCCACTTCTTCCTCCCACACTCTCCCCCTAGGAAGCTGGGCTAGTACGCTTGCTTGTCGGACTGCACGGGCGTCCTGAGTTTGACCGACTGTGAATCCCGGTGGCCCAGTAACTCTCTCCTGCAAGCCTCCTTGTCACAGACGGTATCCTCTGTGAGAGCGCCTTCCCAGTGGCGTCTCGCTTGGTCCGTCTTGGCACAGTTGATACGCGCCTACGTCAAGCGTGCAATAGCTTGTGTAGCCGCGCCCCCCGACCCTTTGCTTTTTGGCATCTCTAGGAAGCATTGGACAAAGCATAATTTTTTACACAAAATCAAGAGATGTTTAATGCCACTTTAAAGGGATGCTGTCCTATAAAATTTGATTACCCTTAATGTTTTCTAAATTACTTGTTATACCTACTGCAGAGTATACAATGTATAGGAAATTATTTCTTTGTGTGTATTTTTCTATTTTAAATAGCTGTTTTTGTTCATTTAATACCATAACTTGTTGTTCTCAAGGACATGCCCATAAAAATGGGCTGAGCCTGCAGGTAAAAAAGACCCACTGTCTAAACATAGATATTGAAATGCTAATTATGGCTGGACAGAAACATTGTCAACCATTGAGTGCCATTGTCTCCTGTTTACATCAATTTTCTACAGAGAATATGTTTGTAGTTCATATTTCCAGTGTAGGTGATGGGTAATATCATTGATATATTAAGCACAACATTTGAAAACATCTACATATAAAATAAATGTTTTAAGAGCATTTAAACCATCAATTATCACAATGTGCAGAAACTTCATGTCAGAACTAGAGCATTTAAAAAAACACGGAGAGTGATTTTTTTTCCTTGTGACCAATTAGAGCTTGTTGTAAATGAGTCTGTACACTGCTCTAAGCAATCACTGTGTAGTATGTAGATGGTTTAGGCCATTTTCAGAGTATTTCCTGTAGTAATCATATTAATATAGTTAAAGATACTCTCAAGTCAAAATAAACTTATGATTTACAAAGAGCATGCAGTTTTAAGACACTTTCCAATTTACTTCCATTATCAAATTTTGCAGTGTTTTTATATTCACACTTTCAGGGGAACAAGATCCTACTAAGCATGTGCACAAGCTCACAGGGTATACGTATACTAGTCTGTGATTGGCTGATGTCTGTCACATGATACAGGGGGCTGGATAATGAGGGAAAAAATAAATTTGTCAGAAAAAAAACTACTGTTTATTTGAAAGGTGCTAATTATTATTATTATCATCAGGTATTTGTAGAGCGCTAATAGATTCTGCCGTGCTGTAAACGTAGTAGCTAATGCATTTTATTTTAAAGATGTACTTGTTAATTATGTAATTCTACTGCACTGAGTGGTCCTTTAAGTAAATAATTTGCCTTCTAGCCTCTCCTCTCTAGAGATAGTGGGGCCAAATAATCAAGCTCCTAATGGAGTTTGATGCCCCTGTTTCCGCGCGAGCCTTCAGCTATCAATTACCTGCATGAAAATTTTTACCACACCCCCTGCCCTAAAGTTCCGCTCACTTTGCCAAACCCACATAATTAGCATAAGTTAGTCCCGCCCATTTATTATAGTGCAGAATATATATATATATATATACGTATATATATATATATATACGTATATATATATATATATATATATATATATATATATAAAAATGTAAATGCACTCGCAGGACTTTCACAAACAAATTTATTGGAACGTTTTCGGGGTTCACAACCCCTTCATCAGCATAAATACACAGACATAACTCAAACCTTTTATAGTGTCAAAATACCACTCACAAACCAAGTGCTTCTCCAAAAGTGCGCCAAATCACGAGCGTGGAACGCACGGTGCGTTCCACAGTGCTAAAATCTACCGGAAGTTGTGTTGTCTCACTTCCGGTTAGCGGCTGCAATATTAACCAACCTTCAAATTATACCAATGCTTCTTCAGCAGATACATGCATATACATATTAACTTAAAATAAATAATTGAGGACATAAGTTTAAAATGAACATAAACAGTAAAAGTGGGAATTGTTGCTGGACTTGGTCTACTTTAGTTATGATAAATGACTGCATATATTATGGTAGATATATGACCTGGCTGTGTACATACAGTATCTAATTCTAATAGGGTTCTGATATATATTCCCATGGGGTATATTAGTGGGAAATGTATTCAAAGCAGGAGGGAGCAAGGTTGGAACCTTCATCAACCGCAGGAGTGGTGAGTGCATATGTGGAAATACATCAGCCATTTATTTGTCTCCACATATAAAAAAGCCCTGTTGGGAAGGATTATAAACAATATATTTTCACATGTATTAACCCAGTCTCTCAGTGAAAGACTGTCAGACCTCAAGGGCGCAGACTGATCAGGTTTATCAAACATATATAGAGAGATATACGTAGTAACTTCTAACAATTAATAAAATGTCCATAGTACCCAAATCTGGAAAGATGCCTAAATATACTTATAGTAAAGATGCTATGTTATACATATAGTAAAAATCATGGTGATATACATATAGTAAAGATAATTATGGTATACATCTAGTAAAGACTCTTCATTATCTATCAGTATCAAAACCACAGATAAATTGGACCAGCTTGTGAGTGTCCGAATATAATCAGGCTATCTAAGCCATGGAGTGCCTCAAGGCTGTCCATCTAATTAACCCCTTCGATTTAGGAGTATATCAATGATGTCCCCACCTAGGGTATATAGTGCAAAAATGGGTAACTATACCTCTGAGGCCAGGCTTCCACAAACAGAAGTAGGAGCAATCACTCCCACTCAGTTGTGTCGTAAGTAACGAGCCTCCCTCACTCGCAAGAGCAAGGGGGCTAGGAACTACACGTAGCCACAATGCCCCTAGGTTGTACCCCAAGTGGGTGGCACTACCCTGTAGGATCATGCAAGATTCTTGAAATCAGGTGTGGTATTTAATCCCCCTGGATGTATAGTTCCAAGTTTGAAAATCCACTGGGCTTCACGACCCCCCAGACATCCACGACAGAGGACATAGTTATCAATTTAAGTACACATACCCTCTTTGACAGTGAACATAAAGTCCTCAACAAAGGGCTATCATTTGTGCCTAGCACAACTTTATCTGAATTTGATCTTAAATTGGATTTGTATAAATTGAATAAATCTTTGAAGGTCAGGGAGTTTTTTCAAAACACCACATTCATTTCGACTAAAACCCAGGTAGAACTCAAATGCAAAATACCTAGCAATTTTGAACCTATCAACAGCAGCCCTAGCACCAAGACATTTGTCAGATTAGTCACTCAAGATCTGGAAACAGCTAGAAATAATTCTCTATGGACACATAATCTGTCCAGGGATGAACGTCTAGCGATAAAGACACTCCAAGATGACCCCTATATAGTCATTAGGCCCGCCGATAAAGGCGGGGCCATTGTTATATTGAACTATAGTGATTATCGATCTGACATCCTGACTCAGTTGACTGATACACTGACTTACACTGAGCTATCTAATGACCCCACCATGAGGTTTAAAACACAAGTAGATACTTTGATCGCACTGGGTTTTGAACAGGGATGCTTGTCCGAGCATATCTGTGACTTTGCATTACTACCTGCCCTAAAACACCTATCTTATATTACATCCCCAAGATCCACAAGACGTTGGATCATCCACCAGGTCGGCCCATTGTGTCAGCGAGAGATTCGCTGTCACAACCTGTGGCACAATTCATGGATGTACTATTGCAACCCGTGGTGAGGGAAATAAGGTCATATATCATGGACACAAGTGACTTTATCCGTAAGATACAAACTGTTGACGTCCAGCATGATGACTTGTTGGTCAGTCTGGACGTCAACAGTCTGTATACCATTATCCCCCATGTTGAGGGTCTTAAAGCTATACAGGAACACATCACTAATAACTCTCTCTACGAAGGCCCCCCTGTGGAATATTTTCTATCTTTAATTGAATATTGTCTGTATAAAAATTACTTTCGATTTGAAAGTAAGTTTTATCTGCAAACAGCTGGCACTGCCATGGGTTCCTCCATGGCTCCCGCGTACGCCAATATATACATGTCCCAATTTGAAAATCTCTACCTGTGGAATGCCGTCAATCCAGCTGTAATATGCTATTACAGGTACATTGATGACATTTTTATGGTATGGCGGGGGACCATGGAGGACCTTCAAAAATGGTTTGAAGTGTACAACATGGCCACCAGCAATGTGAAATTCAAAATGACCGTCAATAAGCAGACCATCACTTTTCTTGACTTGACTGTCTTTAAGAATGCACAGAAACTGGGTACCACTTTATAACACAAACAAACTGATTGAAACTCTATATTAAGAGCAGACAGTTGCCACCCTCCAGCCCTATTAAAGGGGATAGTGAAATCTCAGTTCATCAGAACTATGAGAAATAATTCCGATGCTACTACAGGGCTCTCCCAATTGGCAGGAGTGGGTGAGAGATTCCGTGACAGGGGGTATAAAACATCAGTTATTCAAGACACCATGACTACAGTGTCCACACTTACCCAAAATGAACTGATCAAGCCTACACCAAAAAGAGATATGAGTAACAAATTAATTATGTCCACTACGTTCACTCCAGCTACTAAAAACACAGGACGTATTTTACATCAGTATTGGCCCATAATGTCCACCGATCCAAAATTACCATTTACTCGACAGTTGCAACCTATGGTAGGCTTCAGGAGGGGCACCAATCTTAAGGACCTTTTAATGAAAACAGACCCGAAATCAAGCTACATAATGGGGACCACAAGAAATATTAAAGGCTCCTATCGGTGCTTGGGCTGTACAACGTGCAATGGTCTAGTCAGTACTAGAACTTTTCATCACCCTAATACAAACAGGAGATATGTGATCAAACACTGCATTACGTGTACCACTACACACGTAGTGTACCTACTTTTTTGTCCATGCTCCTGCTTCTATGTGGGTAAAACCACAGGCACGTTACGTGAACGCATGGCAAATCACCAACATGCAATTAGAACTGCATTGAAACAAGGAGACTCTGAACAACCAGTGGCACGCCATTGTGCCAATCAAGGCCACGCGGTTTCCTCCATACGTTATATTCTCATCGACCACATACCCCCATTGGACCGAGGAGGGGATCGAAACAAAACACTACTTAAACGTGAAGCCCAGTGGATTTTCAAACTTGGAACTATACATCCAGGGGGATTAAATACCACACCTGATTTCAAGAATCTTGCATGATCCTACAGGGTAGTGCCACCCACTTGGGGTACAACCTAGGGGCATTGTGGCTATGTGTAGTTCCTAGCCCCCTTGCTCTTGCGAGTGAGGGAGGCTCGTTACTTACGACACAACTGAGTGGGAGTGATTGCTCCTACTTCTGTTTGTGGAAGCCTGGCCTCAGAGGTATAGTTACCCATTTTTGCACTATATACCCTAGGTGGGGACATCATTGATATACTCCTAAATCGAAGGGATTAATTAGATGGACAGCCTTGAGGCACTCCATGGCTTAGATAGCCTGATTATATTCGGACACTCACAAGCTGGTCCAATTTATCTGTGGTTTTGATACTGATAGATAATGAAGTCTTTACTATATGTATACCATAATTATCTTTACTATATGTATATCACCATGATTCTTACTATATGTATAACATGGCATCTTTACTATAAGTATATTTAGGCATCTTTCCAGATTTGGGTACTATGGACATTTTATTAATTGTTAGAAGTTACTACGTATATCTCTCTATATATGTTTGATAAACCTGATCAGTCGGCGCCCTTGAGGTCTGACAGTCTTTCACTGAGAGACTGGGTTAATACATGTGAAAATATATTGTTTATAACCCTTCCCAACAGGGCTTTTTTATATGTGGAGCCAAATAAATGGCTGATGTATTTCCACATATGCACTCACCACTCCTGCGGTTGATGAAGGTTCCAACCTTGCTCCCTCCTGCTTTGAATACATTTCCCACTAATATACCCCATGGGAATATATATCAGAACCCTATTAGAATTAGATACTGTATGTACACAGTCAGGTCATATATTTACCATAGTATATGCAGTCATTTATCATAACTAAAGTAGACCAAGTCCAGCAACAATTCCCACTTTTACTGTTTATGTTCATTTTAAATTTATGTCCTCAATTATTTATTTTAAGTTAATATGTATATGCATGTATCTGCACTCTGGTTTTGCACGTATGAGATTAAGAGGTATTGTCTCATATTTTCATATACCAGGTTTATGTGGTATTGTTTAAATAGTTTAATTTGCCTTAACACGACTCACAGTGGTTTATTGTAACCATGACTACAGTCACCATGGCAAGTTATATACACACTCGCACACGATCGGCCAGTATACTATACTATTACGGCGATCTGAATATTTATACATGACACTTAGTTTTATTTGACTCACTATTTACATGTAATTATATGTGACACTAATTTTGCTGAAGAAGCATTGGTATAATTTGAAGGTTGGTTAATATTGCAGACGCTAACCGGAAGTGAGACAACACAACTTCCGGTAGATGTTAGCACTGTGGAACGCACAGTGCGTTCCACGCTCGTGATTTGGTGCACTTTTGGAGAAGCACTAGGTTTGTGAGTGGTATTTTGACACTATAAAAGGTTTGAGTTATGTCTGTGTATTTATGCTGATGAAGGGGTTGTGAACCCCGAAAACGTTCCAATAAATTTGTTTGTGAAAGTCCTGCGAGTGCATTTACATTTTTCCATATGCTTTATATATCTGCACCCAGGCCGTTATCTCTTGGTGGGCTGAACTGGAAATAGGTTTGATATATATATATATATATATATATATATATATATATATATATATTAATATTAAAATATGAAACTAAATATGCATATGAATATGCATGCACTATAGCCAGTAGGAGACGTGCGCCAGGTTTCTATATTTTTAGTGCTACTTAGTAGATCACTATTATAGTTGTTGCTGATCAAAAGATTAATTTCTCTATTAACAGAAAGTAGTTTAGATTTTGACCATTATCTTTACACCTGATTTATTATTTTGCAAAATGATTTTTTAAGTTCTAAGATTTCAATAGATCTGTATATATCTTATTTTACTTTAAAATTCCAACAGTGCCTTGCACAGATAAAAGAAAATATCTACTGTTGCTTATTTTAAGCTTGAAAATTAACCCATAACAACCTAAAACTAAATCAATGTAAATATTTGCATAGGAAATTAGTACATCTAGGCAAGTATCCCCGCTTGCTTTCCCCCAGAAATTCTTAATATACAATGTTTCCAATGCACAAGAGAATTGTGGGTAAGATATGCAAATTAGATATGCAAATTCTCAGTTTTTTTGCTTCAAAAATACTGTTTTGACACAGGGATCCTTTTAAACAGGAATATGGCAGCAAACCAGAAATCACTCACTAGACAAGCCTGTTTGTTCTTTTTGGAACTCATCAGTAGGAGATAGATTTCTGCTTGCTGCATTGGAAAAGCTATTTTCATGGTTAAACCAAAATTCATTAAAATTATGTGGGGAGATAAAAAACTGAAATTAAAATCCTCCATGTCTCAAAATTAAATCAATGTAAATATTTGCATAGGAAATTAGTACATCTAGGCAAGTATCCCCGCTTGCTTTCCCCCAGAAATTCTTAATATACAATGTTTCCAATGCACAAGAGAATTGTGGGTAAGATATGCAAATTAGATATGCAAACTCTCAGTTTTTTTGCTTCAAAAATACTGTTTTGACACAGCGATCCTTTTAAACAGGAATATGACAGCAAACCAGAAATCACTCACTAGACAAGCCTGTTTCGTTCTTTTTGGAACTCATCAGTAGGAGATAGATTTCTGGTTGCTGCATTGGAAAAGCTATTTTCATGGTTAAACCAAAATTCATTAAAATTATGGGGGGAGATAAAAAACTGAAATTAAAATCCTCCATGTCTCAAAATTAAATCAATGTAAATATTTGCATAGGAAATTAGTACATCTAGGCAAGTATCCCCGCTTGCTTTCCCCCAGAAATTCTTAATATACAATGTTTCCAATGCACAAGAGAATTGTGGGTAAGATATGCAAATTATATATGCAAATTCTCAGTTTTTTTGCTTCAAAAATACTGTTTTGACACAGCGATCCTTTTAAACAGGAATATGACAGCAAACCAGAAATCACTCACTAGACAAGCCTGTTTCGTTCTTTTTGGAACTCATCAGTAGGAGATAGATTTCGGGTTGCTGCATTGGAAAGCTATTTTCATGGTTAAACCAAAATTCATTAAAATTATGGGGGGAGATAAAAAACTATAAATACAGTGCAAACTTAGTTTAAACTGGACATGCTTTAGGTAGAAGGTAGACAGCACTGCAGAAAGATTCACACTATATCATATTTTTAAATGACATTGAAATAAAGGATTTGCTGTATGCTGATTAAATTAAGAACCTTGTGCAATTTAGATGAATAAAGGGAAACAGGAAGGAAAGTAAAGATCATGAAAGATAAATACAAAACTACTTGACTAACCTAAGCAGATCTGCTTTCACAGAGCTAACTACTGAAAAGTCACAGTTTGCAGGACTCAGCTGTGATTAAACAACAGTGACAAAGGGAGTGGGCAGTACACAATAGTGCAATACTGATAAACCCCCAAAGATCAGATAATCTCACTGTCCTCTAAACTAACTGAGTTCACTTACCTCACTACAACTGCTAAATAAATGTACCCTGCACAATCAGATCCTACCAAGCAATTTCACATTAGGTTTCCATAGTAATTGATTTATTCTCTATCAGGCTTACCACAAGATCATCTGTGTGATGCATGTGTTAGAGCTGAATCAGAAGCAGAAAAGTTATCACCTTAACCCCCATGGCAAACACAAGCAGGCTGCAGCTACCATTCAGTTTCCTGCTATGCTTCTTCACATTATTGATAGTGACACCTGCTGGCGGCACTCCGAATTGCAGCTAAACAGGTTTTTTTTAACCCCTTAAGGACACGGCCATTTTTCAATTTCTTTCCCTGAAGGACCAGGGATATTTTTACATTTCTGCGGTGTTTGTGTTTAGCTGTAATTTTCCTCTTACTCATTTACTGTACCCACACATATTATATACAGTTTTTCTCGCCATTAAATGGACTTTCTAAAGATACCATTATTTTCATCATATCTTATATAATTTACTATAATTTGTTTTTATAAAATATGAGGAAATAATAAAAAAAAACACACTTTTTCTAACTTTGACCCCCAAAATCTGTTACACATCTACAACCACCAAAAAACACCCATGCTAAATAGTTTCTAAATTTTATCCTGAGTTTAGAAATACCCAATGTTTAAATGTTCTTTGCTTTTTTTGCAAGTTATAGGGCAATAAATACAAGTAGCACTTTGCTATTTCCAAACCACTTTTTTTTCAAAATTAGCGCTAGTTACATTGGGACACTGATATCTTTCAGGAATCCCTGAATATACCTTGGCATGTATATATTTTTTTTAGAAGACATCCCAAAGTATTGATCTAGGCCCATTTTGGTATATTTCATGCCACCATTTCACCGCCAAATAGGGTTGCCAGCTGTGCGCTATAAAAATACTGGACAACCTATAGGTGACTGGACACGGGTTGTAGCTGGGTTCACTCAATGTCCCCACAAAAGCTCAACCTTAGGTCCCACCCTTGATCCCACCACATAAGCAGTCATTTTATCCCCTTAGTTGCCAGTAACACATGTACGTAGTAATGATGTGACGCCTTTGGCTACCAGAAGTAAACACCCAGCAATGATTGAACAAACCCCATGTTTGCCTAAAACACATATAATATAACATATAATAGAACATGCAAAGTGTAACTTCTTTTTGAGCCATATTTCTAATGCATAAAGGCCTTTACATTTAGCTGGGGTCTTTAAGTGTTAAGTATTTTTGTACAGATTATACTGAACAGCCTGCTAAAATACTGGACACCCTATTTGTATGGTTCAGGTCAACTATAATTAATATAAAATTGATACAGAGATAAAGGCTTCTAAATGTGGGGAATCTACTATTAAGTAATGACAGACCTAGCACCTGTAGTTTCTTAGCTACACTGCACAATTACAAATGCTAATAAGTATGGCTGGTAATCACATGACATGATCCTGAGGCTCAGCCATAGCTCTGTAGATATTACCAGACCAA
Organism: Bombina bombina; assembly: GCF_027579735.1. Classification (NCBI taxonomy): domain Eukaryota; kingdom Metazoa; phylum Chordata; class Amphibia; order Anura; family Bombinatoridae; genus Bombina; species Bombina bombina. The sequence goes on along the minus strand of NC_069500.1, from coordinate 649,752,431 downwards.
AGAAGTTCATGACATTTTAATAATCTATTCCCAACATATAAGCACTGGAAACTCAGGATTTATAATGGGAGTTTTGTTAGAACTTAAAGGGACAGTAAACACCTTGTAATTACAAGACATTTGTTACCATCCTACAGAATAACATATACAGTTCCAAATCAATGTACAATTTTCAGAGCTAATTACATGAAAAGGGGCAAAATAAAGAATGAGTATATTCCAAAGTTGTTTTATTATGCATAATTAAACATCTTATGTTAAAACTACACTAATAACAGGCTAAACTGACAGTCATGGTATAATGTGATGCCTGGTTGTCATGGTGACAGTCTTAGGGGAGTGGCTTATGTGATGCAGTAGTTATGTCACAAAACCAACTGACAAAGCAACTACCCTCATAACTGATGCTAACTTTACTAGAGTAAACATTACAGCTTGGCTTTACAACTACAGCTCTGTATATGTGCTGGTGAGAAGAACAGTGATTACCTCCAACACAATGCAAATGGCATCTGGTGAGAGCTGCAGGTATGAACACCAATTACTACAGGTAGTGTTACCATGATCACCCCAACTCAGTAACTGAATAATCCTAAATCATCTTTTTATACACTGTAAAATAATACAGATAAATTACAGAAGTAATATCTTAAACTTTGTAGCTTCCTATGGGCACCAGTACTCTGAGACAAAACATAGCATACAAACCTTGCATAATAATAATCAATATTATCTTCACACCTTTATTTAAAAATAAATATATTTTATTAAATATAATATAATAAATATAATATTTATAAATATATTTTTTAAACATATTATAGCATTATAAGTATTATAGCCAAAACTGTAGGACACACCAATGCCTTTCTGGGCTTCCTCTACATATCTTTATAAGACTTGCAGCTGGCAGTAAAGGCTTTAAACCAGCTTTAAGGATGGTAAGAAGTACTGCATCATTAGTCTGCAAATGCTCTAAAGCAAGGACTTCTAGTAAAGGCCTAGAATATAAACTTCACGGCATGGGTCTGCAATTTATACGCTGCACACTCACTTGTACTGGGACCCTCATTAAACACTGTACTGTAAGGTGCTGCATCTGATGCAGCTGTTTTTTTCTGCATGACCCGGATGAAGAAATGGCAACTGGGGATCTGAAATAAATTCAGATCAGACTGATGCGCATCTGTCCAGCAGTATTCGCGCTGATGGCAGATGTCCTCACGCTGCAAACCAACTGGTGCTGGGACCCTCATTAAACACTGTACTGAAGGTGCAGAATCTGATGCAGCTGTTTGTTCTGCTTGACCCAGATGAAGAAAAGGCAACTGGTGATTCGAAATAAAATCAGATCAGACTGATGCGCATCTGGCCAGCAGTATACGCGCTGATGGCAGATGTCCTCACGCTGCAAACTCACTGGTGCTGGGACCCTCATTAAACACTGTACTGTAAGGTGCAGCATCTGATTCAGCTGTTTGTTCTGCTTGACCCGGATAAAGAAAAGACAACGGGCAATCTGAAATAAATTCAGATCAGACTGATGTGCATCTGGCCAGCAGTATATGCGCTGATGGCAGATTTCCTTCAAGGATTTTTATATTACTAAACTGTAAGTATCTAAGGTAAGATTTTCTGAGATTAACAAGTTTGTAAGCTCTTTGAGCAAGACATCTCATTACCACACTAGATTGTAAATACAGATCCTGCTCCAAGAGCCTACAGTCATGTGCAGTGATGTCAGATCATTTCTCACATTTCTGTCATGCGTTTTCTTTACTTTTCCATTTCATAGAAATCTTTAGCTTTAATTTGGCTCTGTATGTTTAAAGCTTTCTGTACTTTTCAAGGCTTATTGAAATAAAATATACAAATCATCTCTGTGACACTAGAACTTGAGTCATAACACCAACAATAAAGCATAATTACACTTACACTGCTATAACTTTAATAAACTGATAGCTTAAATCCATTCTTACTGCACATATCTGTCTAATGTAATAATGTTAAGGATCTTGGTGAAGAGAATACAATGATATGATTAATATGTTTGCACTTATATCCTCAATGCAATGCCTTGACGTAGGGACACCAATAAGCACCTTGCAGCTGGTTTACAATTTTATCTGAGAACTGCAGCAACCTGGAACAAGGACTACTATATCTGTGAAACAAAACTTGAATGTCTACAGTCACCGTGGGACAAGTACTACTGTTGGATTTTTGAAGCAGAGAGTCCTAGTGAAGCACAAGATTTGATAGATCATGGGATGGTCCTGTATTGTATACCTCAGATTAGAAATTGAAAAAAAAATGCATTATAAGGTACAGTGTGTCATCCACCTATGTTTTTGGATTGGATGAAAAATCCTTACAAGATGTGCATAGGCTGATTCATATCTGGCAAGCAGTATAATGAAGACTGGAATACTCTATGGCAATGGCAGGAAGATTGAAGATTTCAAGGGGACTAGTGTTATGTCACATGCTGAGTGCAGTCTTACATTAGGGATTTATTTTATTTCTCTACACTGTAAGTACCCAGAGGTAAGTTCTCCTTTAATACAAGATTGTAAGCTCTTTGAGCAAAGCACTGAAACACTAGATTGTAAGCTCCTTGGAACAGGGTCTGCACTTACACCCATGGAAACCTTTAGAGCAGGGACTCACATTGTACCAAATAAATGTATTGTTGTTAATAGAGTGAGATAAACCCTCCATTTAATTAGTTCAGCAAGGAATAAATATACAATGCATAGAATATACAAATTATCCTACAGAGTATTACTAATTCAAAATGCATTTTAATATGGCACCCCTTATGCTCCTGTCAGTTTAAACCAGTAGTATAGCAAACTGTGAAATGCATGAGGCTTAAATAACACAGCATCAACCATAGGCAACCTGTTTCGCTACTTTGGGACTCTTTCTCACTCAAGTCATTATGGTTGATGCTGATGTCCTCGAGCATTCCACACTTTGCTACAGGGCTGCCCATTATATTGAAATGGATTTTGAATTGTAAGTATATTTATGTTTTGCTAGGATTAATACAATGGAGGAATGAGCCCCAAATGGGCCAAACAGGCTGTCTATGGTTGGTGCTGCTGTTCTGCTCAAGCATTAATTTCATGCTTTGTAAGTGTGGTTACGAAAATTAATGTAATCAAAACTGGCATATAGCCGTAAACCTAAAATCAATGCTTGAGTCCAACAATAACATAGTACCTACATCATACTGAAGAGCCCCAACGAGGGCGAAACAACCTGCCTACACTTTACATTTGTAGTATTACAATATATTATTCACCTGCAAGACACCACTCTTTTTGTACTGGGTGTGTATGTAAGAAGACCTATTATAGAATAATAAGGCTTCCATATATCATAAGATTCAAGATTTTGCCTGATTTCCAAGTGCCCTTGACATAGAAAAAGTGTTCCTACCTAAAACTATTAAATGGTCAGATGTTCTGTACATATCTGCAATAAATATGTTTGTATACTTAAATATGAGGACACAAAGAATATCTGTTAATGATAGCAGCAACTGGATCACCCAAATCACCCAGCAGCAACTGGATCACCCTGGATCATCTGAAAACCCCTATCAGTTATGTCCATGCTTAATTCAGTGCAGGCCTCCATTTACCAAGTTGCCTACAAGCTAATCATACTGTAACACACCTAGTAAAGAAGGCTTATTTACAGTATACTGAGAACTTGAAAAACAGCCCTATTAAAACTTAGAAAATCAGCTATTTAGATATTTTAAATTGCTCTTTTATCTGGTGTCAGATCAAAGTAATTCCCAAACAAAGAGGATAACTACATTATTTGTTTACAAACTGAGCAATAAAGTATGCATTTTTGCACATGTCTAGTAAATTCTTTGCCTTGATAAAAAAATATAATGTTCTAATTATTGAGAGCATTTGCAGCATTTGCAGTACACTACAGGTTACATCGTATGGGACCTACTAAAGGGATATAAGACCCATTTTTTTCTTTACGGATTCAGATAGAATATTACAGGCAATTTTAAATGATTTTCCAATTTACTCCTATTATCAAATGTGCTTAATTCCCTTCATATACTTTGCTGAATTTACAAAACACATCAACATTTAAAAGTACAGTTACACTCATACACTCGTAATATACATACATTCATACACTCGTAATATATTACACTCACACAATATATAATACACTCGTAATATGAGCCTGAAACTCTGAGAGCAAAAAATAATTAAGCAGTCATTTTATCCCCTTCGTTGCCAGTAACACATGTACAGAGCAGTGATTTAACCCCCTTGGCTGCTTGAGGTAACCAACCCAGCAATGATTGACCACGTCATTGTTGCCTGTAACACATATAATAGAAAATGCACAGTGTAACTTCTTTTTGAGCCATATTTTTGTACAGATTTTACTGGACAGCCTGTTAAAATACTGGACTGTCCGGTTGAATACTGGACACTTGGCAACCCTACCGCCAAATGCGATCAAATAAAAAAAAATTGTTCACTTTTTCACAAACTTTAGGTTACTCACTGAAATTATTTACAAACAACTTGTGCAATTATGGCATAAATGGTTGTAAATGCTTCTCTGGGATCCCCTTTGTTCAGAAATAGCAGACATACAGTATATGGCTTTGGCATTGCTTTTTGGTAATTAGAAGGCCGCTAAATGCCACTGCGCATCACACGTGTATTATGCCCAGCAGTGAAGGGGTTAATTAGGGAGAATGTATGGAGCTTCTAGGGTTAATTTTAGCTTTAGTGTAGTGTAGTAGACAACCCCAAATATTGATCTAGGCCCATCTTGGTATATTTCATGCTACCATTTCACCGCTAAATGCGATCAAATAAAAAAATACTTTAAATTTTTCACAATTTTAGGTTTCTCACTGAAATTATTTACAAACAACTTTTGCAAGTAGGGCATAAATGATTGTAAATGCTTCTCTGTGATCCCCTTTGTTCAGAAAGAGCAGACATATATGGCTTTGGCATTGCTTTTTGGTAATTATAAGGCCGCTAAATGCCGCTGCGAATCACACATGTATTATGCCCAGCAGTGCAGGGGTTAATTAGGTAGCTTGTAGGGAGCTTGCAGGGTTAATTTTAGCTTTAGCATAGAGATCCGCCTCCCACCTGACACATCACACACCCTGATCCCTCCCAAAGAGCTCTCTTCCCTCCCCCACCCCACAATAGTCCCAGCCATCTTAAGTACTAGCAGAAAGTCTGCCAGTAGTAAAATAAAAGGTATATTTAATTTTTTTTTAATTTTTGTTATAGCATATTTACATATGCTGCTGTGTAGGATCCCCCCTTAGCCCCCAACCTCCCTGATCCCCCCAAACAGCTCTCTAACCCTCCCCCTCTACCTTACTGGGAGCCATCTTGGGTACTGGCAGCTGTCTGTAGCTTCCCCCCCATAGACCAACCCGCACCCCCTCCCAGATCCCTTTGATCATTTTGTGTTGCTTCCCCCCCCCCTTCTCCCACTTATTGATCCACATTTTTCTGTAGTGTAGCGGTTCCCACCCGCTCCCTCCCCGTGCATGCTCCCGCCCGCCGCCCCCCGCGCACGCGCGCGCGTCCATGCGTGCCCCCGACAACCCCGCCCCCTCACGCTTCTGTCATCCATCGATGGACGCCCATCTGCCTCCCACGTCGTCTCCCACCCACCAACGATTGCGGCCATCGATGCCCAGTGCAGAGAGGGCCACAGAGTGGCTCTCTTTGCATCGGATGGGGGAAAAATGTTATTGCAGGATGCCTCGATATCGAGGCATCACTGCAATAACCGGAAAGCGGCTTGAAGTAATCAGGATGTACCCTGTACGACGCGTGTCGTTAAGGGGTTAAATAACATGAGGAAGAGTGCAGGGACAGTCTGGCACCACGTCTTTGTCAAAAGGCTTTTTTGAGACCTTTTATTCACACACACATAAAATCAATGTATATTGTGTTTGTATAATTACATAATTAAACATATAGATATGATACATACTAGGGTTGCACCGAAATTTCGGCTGCAGAAAGTTTCGGCCGAAAATGGCATTTTTGGCTATTTCAGTTTTCCGTTTTTTTGCCTGTTATTTTGGGTAAAATTATTGTGTAGCGTGTTTCAAATTTGATGCTAACCTAGAGCTGCTGTTTAAGTTTATTACTTGACTTACTGTTCTGCATTATGCATATGAGTTTTCTAGGACTATACTTTATTTGGATAATTGGTTAAAAAAAACTGTTAAATCTTATTCTGTTACGTAAAACTAAATGAAGAATAATACAGTATATTGATATTTATAATTGTTTTAAGTAGGGATGCACCAAAATTTTGGTCGCAGAAACATTTTGGCCGAAAATGGCATTATTTTTTGCCTGTTTTTTTTCTTGGTAAAATTATTGTGTAGCATATTATTGTTTTAAGATATTTTTGTCCAATTTTAGTGTGTTACTTTCAAAAAAGGGTGTGCTTTTTTATTGGCTCTAATTATGCAAAAAAAAAAAAAAAACTAACAAAATGTTTTTTTTAAATAATTTGAAAAAATACATTTTCGGTATCAGTTTCTGTTTCCGGCCAAGTCATCCCGGATTTTCAGATTCGGTTTCGGTACAGAATTTCCATTTTGGTGCATCACTAATACATACATTTATGGATAGATAAAGAAATTCATATAGTTAAATAGGATCCCAATTGTAGAGCAAGAAGACCTGGTAAACCACAGAGTTATACAATAAAGTTCTATAACATGAGATTATGGGACTGTGCATTGACTATATGCACAAGGCCTGAGAAAGGACAGTGTGTGTTCTGGGCAGACACTGTACATAGAAAACCTGGTACCATATTGTATGATATATATTGGTGCAGTGAACACGGCACTGTCAAAAAATGCCAGATATAATCGCTGAAAATATAATAACTCATGGACACATAAAGAAGATAAATAGACAAAGGTAAGACAATTAAAACATAACAAATCTAAAACATTCAGTTTAAAATAACATAAGAACAGAGGTATGTCCTTATTCTTTGGGGCATATTTATCAAGCTCAGTATGGAGCTTGATGCCCCGTGTTTCCGGCAAACCTTCAGACTCGCCGGAAACAGAAGTTATAAAGCAGCGGTCTAAAGACCGCTGCTCCATATCCTGTCCGCCTGCTCTGAGGCGGCGGACAGAAATCAACCCGAGCGAATACGATCGGGTTGATTGACACCCCCTGCTAGCGGCCGATTGGCTGCGAATCTGAAGGGGGCGGCGTTGCACCAGCACATTTATTGGATCATGTCGCTCGCACCATAATAAATAGGCCCCTTTGTGTTTGTTTTCATGTTGGTTTTAAATTTATTAATAAAATGTGTTATTTTTTTTATATTTATTTATTGTCTTGTTGTATACATGAGCTATTGTATTTGTTTATTTCCTGGAGCACAACGGTAATGTGTAAGGTTTCTCAGGATATTTCCTCTTCGCCAGATTTTATGTCTAGTTTACATTTATTAATTTACATACCTCCCAGCATTTGAATTAGCCAAAGAGGGACAATTTTCTCTCTGTTAACATAGCTCTGTTACCCCCACGGGTACTATACAGAGTATCCTATAAGAGGAAACACACATTTACTCATATACACTTATTTCCATACACACACATATTTAGTTACCTTCCCGAAACAGCCATATTGAGAACTGAGATGGCAATAGCTAGTTCCCATCCAGCTAAAGGACCTGAAATGTCAGCAAATATGTGACTGCTGTGATGAAATTTTAATGGTTCATTTCATAGGAAGCAAGATTGTATTCTGCTGATCAGCTGCTTTATGCTTTCAAAGCTATTTGATAGCTGCAGTTCATGTAACTACAGTCAAGGTTAATTAGCTGAATGGGAACTAGTTGCTAATCTCGCAATATGGTAGTGGCTAGCTAGATAACAAAATAATGCTAATTTTAAAAAAATGGGCTTTGTGCATTCTGAAACCACTTTGTGCTAGTGGTTTGTGTGGGGGCAGTTCTGAGGAATCTTGTTGGCATTTGAGTGCAAATACTCATTATTATTTTTTTCATTGTATCAGAAGGCGTTTCTTTATTGTACTTTTTCAAACTCTTTAGTCTTTCTTTTTAGGTTAGCAGATAACATATCCTGCAGTGTTCAAGGCTCAATTTACATAAAGACTTGCAAATTCTGCCCAGATATTTCCATAATTAAGCTAAACAGTAATTAGATATCAAGCAAAGTATATAGATACAATTTTAACCAACATATTATTAGCATATTCACATCAGAAAATTACAAAATTATCAGATGGGCAAGTATAAATTTACTTATAAGAATAATGAAAAAGTGCTTTATATTAGTAAACAATATTGTCAACCATAAACTGTACAACAGATGATCATAATCCAAATTTATAGGGATATTTTTCATTTATCAAATTCAATAGCTAAAAAAGAATTGTTAAACACAAGACAACACTCTCTTTATAAAGTAACATGGGTTTTGTGCAGAGACAGATTACACCCCCTCCAAACTCGATGACATTGTCAGCAACCAGATACAAACACTTCCTGCTTCATGATCAACTGAATATTTATATCAAACAGTTTTACACTAAGGGGCCTATTTAACAAATGTCTGTCCGACATGATACGATCAGCGGATCATGTCCGACAGACATGGCTGAATGGGAAGAACAATATGCTCTCCGCATTCAGCATTGCACCAGCAGCTCTTGTGATCTGCTGGTGCAATACTGCCCTCTGCAGGGGGTGTCAATCAACCCGATCGTATTGAATCGGGTTGATTTCACGCAATCTCTGTCCGCGGCCTAAGAGCAGGCGGACAGGTTATGGAGTAGCGGTCTTTAGACCGCTGCTTCATAACTGGTGTTTCTGTTGAGTCTGAAGGCTCGCCAAAAACACGGCCCTTCAAGCTCCATACGGAGCTTGATAAATGGGCCCTGATAGTCACCCTGTTCAAAATCCCTTGGAAAAACATTCATAAATACATATCTTTATGGTTTAGGAGCATAACAAGTTAATAGCACACGTTACCTATAAGCATCACTACACATTATTAAAAGTAATTAGTCAATGTATAGGCCCTTCAACCTGTTATGTAATAGAGAAACACAAAACCACCATTTTGTTTGTCCTTAAAGGGACATAAAAACCCAAAATGTGCAATTTTAAACATATTTCTATTTTAACATCTATTATCTAATTGTATTGTTTTTTTGTATCCTTTGTTGAAAAGCAGGGACGTAAAGTCAGAAGCTTGTATGTGTCTGGAGCAGTTTTGTAAGAATGTTATCAATTTGCATGAGCCAGTAAAAGGCCCCACTCAGACACACATAGTACTTTTAAACCCTATTGTAGGTCACATTTCAGTGAGTGACCCACACAGCAGGCCCAGTAGATTCACAATATGCCATTATTATATTTATAATTTATGGCATATGAGATAGCTGCGGAATTTTATTTAAATATGTATCATTTTTGGTTAGATTTTAGTAAATAATATTGAAAATAGCCCAGTGACCACTGCTGTTACTGTGATCACCTTACTAAATTGCCATCAATGGTAGCCACATGTGAAATGGGGGCCCATACAGGCTTTTGGGGTTTATAGTGTAGATTAGAGAGGCCCCATTGTACAGAAATAAAGCACTTTTTTTGCAAGGTTATCACTGCTACTACAGTAATCACCTGACTATACAGAGAAAATGAATACATTTTTTTAAAAGAGGGATTTGTCTACTAGGAAATTAACTTTATTGGGGGTCTCTAGTTTTTTTTATTCTGTACATAATATCCCATACCCAAGCAAATTCCCATGTGGTTTATTTTTAAAACATACTCTGTGTTGTACTGCTTCACCATCATTTGAAAGAGCAGGCAATTCTCTTTCAAACGAGGGGTCTTGTAAGCTTTGTAGCTGCTAAGGGAGCGGAGATCGAGGGATTTGAAGAACCTCCCCCCATCCAACTCCCTAGCAGCTACACTGAGCTTCCTGGCTCAACCACGTGGTGACATAACCAACACTTCCATGAAGTTTGGGAGTGCTGCCCACTAGGCCACCAACGGATCCCCGGCTTGTAATGAGCGGGATCGCCAAAAACAACGAATTAACTGTGATCCCCCTGGAGGCTGCAATGTGCATGACAAGCTATAGTCATTCGCATAGAAGGGGTTAAAGAAACAGTAAACATCTTGTCATTACAATACATTTCTGCTGTATTGCATTGAATAACATATCAGCCAAGTCTAATTGTTTTTTTGAAAAATGATAATCCTTTTTACTGCAACTGTTTTTCAAAAGTCAAACTCCACTCACCACTTGCCTTAATTGAAGGAGCCAATTAAAGTTTGAGATTGAAGACAACAAGGCAAGCTACAGTTGTACTTTTAGTATAAAGTGCATTGTTTTGCAGTTTTATTAGCTAAAACCAAGGGAAACATATCTAGCAGGGTTAGCCTTGAGAACTCCACAGGGTGCATTTTGGATTCTGAGAATTAGAAAATCCATGGAATGAGGAAGTGCCCAGGGTCACAGGCACTTTTTTCATTCCTATTGGTGTGTAGGGAGGCTCATATGGAGCCTTTAACTCAGTCTCTTCATTACTTACAGGGACATAACAACTTGAAAAATGTGTGTCTGCCTTTCCAAATGGATAATTTCATGCTTCTCTAAGATGCACAAGAAACATGGTCATCATCTGCAGCAGCACATAAACTGCTGTTTTGGCTAAGTTAAGGGGGGGCACTAATGGAGCCGCTATCTCTTCCTTGTTTGACTAATAGAGCCAATAAACTCCTAATTTAAAAGGGGAGATGTTCCTCTTTCAGATAAGGGACCATGTTTCCCCCTAGGATGTAGATGGTCAACATAATGTGATGTGCATTTGAAACAGACAGGGCTGTTGCTACTCAGTGGATCTTTCAGGTGATTATTATTTGTAATACTAGTCAATGTTTTCATGAGATGATTGCAAGGTATTCACTTGGTGCAGATCCCAGTGAAAAGATCCAACAAGGATGGTAATCTAGTTTATTCAGCATATAGAATGTAAAAATTGTAATTTGCTAAACTTAAAGGCCCTCATTATACACACTGCTCATTTCTTCTATTTTTCTTTTCTTCTAGGATCCAACTGTAGACTTTTAACTTTTTTATTTTGACAAGCTGATTAATTTGAACTGATTTGGAACACTAAAGAGTAAGGACTTTTGTTTTGTTTAAAAAGTTTTTTTACCATAAAGCAGCTGGCAGGAGTCCATCTGTGGGAATAGTTCCCTTTATGCTATTCCGTTTCTGGCAACTTGAAAGTGGTCAAAACGCATAATAAAGATGACGAAGGAACATTTTACAGCATAAGGATTGAAATGTAAGCTTTAATTACAGCCACGACAGGTATATGTATCCATAGCATTACAATTCAGTAGCTTACATTAGAACATTTCAAGGGGCAGAATATAGAATGGAACATGATTCATGAAATTGCTTTTTTGTCTTTATGAATGAACTCACATAGGCCTAGATTTAGAGTTGGGTGGTAGCCGTCAAAACCAGCGTTAGAGGCTCCTAACGCTGGTTTTTACCGCCCTCTGGTATTTGGAGTCAGTCAGGAAAGGGTCTAACGCTCACTTTTCAGCCGCAACTTTTCCATACCGCAGATCCCCTTACGTCAATTGCGTATCCTATCTTTTCAATGGGATCTTTCTAACTCCGGTATTTAGAGTCGTGGCTGAAGTGAGCGTTAGAAATCTAACGACAAAACTCCAGCCGCAGAAAAAAGTCAGTAGTTAAGAGCTTTCTGGGCTAACGCCGGTTTAGAAAGCTCTTAACTACTGTGCTCTAAAGTACACTAACACCCATAAACTACCTATGTACCCCTAAACCGAGGTCCCCCCCACATTGCCGCCACTCGATTAAATTTTTTTAACCCCTAATCTGCCGACCGCCACCTACGTTATAATTATGTACCCCTAATATGCTGCCCCTAACACCGCCGACCCCTACATTATATTTATTAACCCCTAACCTGCCCCCCACAATGTCGCCGCCAGCTACCTACAATAATTAACCCCTAATCTGCCGACCGCCACCTACGTTATCCTTATGTACCCCTAATCTGCTGCCCCTAACACCGCTGACCCCTATATTATATTTATTAGCCCCTAATCTGCCCCCCTCAACGTCGCCTCCACCTGCCTACACTTATTAACCCCTAATCTGCTGAGCGGACCGCACCGCTATTATAATAAAGTTATTAACCGCTAATCCGCCTCACTTACCCTATAATGAATAGTATTAACCCCTAAGCTGCCCTCCCTAACATCGCCGACACCTAACTTCAAACATTAACCCCTAATCTGCCGACTGGAGCTCACCGCTATTCTAATAAATGTATTAACCCCTAAAGCTAAATCTAACCCTAACACTAACACCCCCCTAAGTTAAATATAATTTAAATCTAACTAAATAAATTAACTCTTATTAAATAAATTATTCCTATTTAAAGCTAAATACTTACCTGTAAAATAAATCCTAATATAGCTACAATATAAATTATAATTATATTATAGCTATTTTAGGATTTATATTTATTTTACAGATAACTTTGTATTTATTTTAACCAGGTACAATAGCTATTAAATAGTTAAGAACTATTTAATAGCTAAAATAGTTAAAATGATTACAAAATTACCTGTAAAATAAATCCTAACCTAAGTTACAATTAAACCTAACACTACACTATCAATAAATTAATTAAATAAAATACCTACAATTACCTACAATTAAACCTAACACTACACTATCAATACATTCATTAAATACAATATCTACAAATAAATACAATGAAATAAACTAACTAAAGTACAAAAAATAAAAAAGAACTAAGTTACAAAAAATAAAAAAATATTTGCAAACATCAGAAAAATATTACAACAATTTTAAACTAATTACACCTACTCTAAGCCCCCTAATAAAATAACAAAGACCCCCAAAATAAAAAAATGCCCTACCCTATTCTAAATTACAAAAGTTCAAAGCTCTTTTACCTTACCAGCCCTGAACAGGGCCCTTTGCGGGGCATGCCCCAAAGAATTCAGCTCTTTTGCCTGTAAAAAAAACACATACAATACCCCCCTAACATTGCAACCCACCACCCACATACCCCTAATCTAACCCAAACCCCCCTTAAAAAAACCTAACACTAAGCCCCTGAAGATCTTCCTACCTTATCTTCACCATACCAGGTTCACCGATCGATCCAGAAGAGCTCCTCCGATGTCTTGATCCAAGCCCAAGCGGGGGGCTGAAGATGTCCATGATCCGGCTGAAGTCTTCATCCAAGCGGGAGCTGAAGAGGTCCATGATCCGGCTGAAGTCTTCATCCAAGCGGGAGCTGAAGAGGTCCATGATCCAGCTGAAGTCTTCTATCAACGGCATCTTCAATCTTCTTTCTTCCGGATCCATGTAGTTCATCCCGCCGACGCGGAACATCCATCTTCACCGACGACTTCCTGACGAATGACGGTTCCTTTAAGGGACGTCATCCAAGATGGCGTCCCTCGAATTCCGATTGGCTGATAGGATTCTATCAGCCAATCGGAATTAAGGTAGGAAAATTCTGATTGGCTGATGGAATCAGCCAATCAGAATCAAGTTCAATCCGATTGGCTGATCCGATCAATAGAATGCGAGCTCAATCTGATTGGCTGATTGAATCAGCCAATCGGATTGAACTTGATTCTGATTGGCTGATTCCATCAGCCAATCAGAATTTTCCTACCTTAATTCCGATTGGCTGATAGAATCCTATCAGCCAATCAGAATTCGAGGGACGCCATCTTGGATGACGTCCCTTAAAGGAACCGTCATTCGTCGGGAAGTCGTCGGTGAAGATGGATGTTCCGCGTCGGTGGGATGAACATGGATCCGGAAGAAAGAAGATTGAAGATGCCGTTGATAGAAGACTTCAGTCGGATCATGGACCTCTTCAGCTCCCACTTGGATGAAGACTTCAGCCGGATCATGGACCTCTTCAGCTCCCGCTTGGATGAAGACTTCAGCCGGATCATGGACATCTTCAGCCCCCCGCTTGGGCTTGGATCAAGACATCGGAGGAGCTCTTCTGGATCGATCGGTGAACCTGGTATGGTGAAGATAAGGTAGGAAGATCTTCAGGGGCTTAGTGTTAGGTTTATTTAAGGGGGGTTTGGGTTAGATTAGGGGTATGTGGGTGGTGGGTTGTAATGTTAGGGGGGGTAATTTGTATGTGTTTTTTTTACAGGCAAAAGAGCTGAATTCTTTGGGGCATGCTCCGCAAAGGGCCCTGTTCAGGGCTGGTAAGGTAAAAGAGCTTTGAACTTTTGTAATTTAGAATAGGGTAGGGCATTTTTTTATTTTGGGGGTCTTTGTTATTTTATTAGGGGGCTTAGAGTAGGTGTAATTAGTTTAAAATTGTTGTAATATTTTTCTGATGTTTGTAAATATTTTTTTTATTTTTTGTAACAGTTCTTTTTTATTTTTTGTACTTTTTGTACTAATTATTTTAACTATTTTAGCTATTAAATAGTTCTTAACTATTTAATAGCTATTGTACCTGGTTAAAATAAATACAAAGTTACCTGTAAAATAAATATAAATCCTAAAATAGCTATAATATAATTATAATTTATATTGTAGCTATATTAGGATTTATTTTACAGGTAAGTATTTAGCTTTAAATAGGAAATAATTTATTTAATAAGAGTTAATTTATTTCGTTAGATTTAAATTATATTTAACTTAGGGGGGTGTTAGTGTTAGGGTTAGACTTAGCTTTAGGGGTTAATACATTTATTAGAATAGCGGTGAGCTCCAGTCGGCAGATTAGGGGTTAATGTTTGAAGTTAGGTGTCGGCGATGTTAGGGAGGGCAGATTAGGGGTTAATACTATTTATTATAGGGTTAGTGAGGCGGATTAGGGGTTAATAACTTTATTATAATAGCGGTGCGGTCCGCTCGGCAGATTAGGGGTTAATAAGTGTAGGCAGGTGGCGGCGACGTTGAGGGGGGCAGATTAGGGGCTAATAAATATAATATAGGGGTCGGGGGTGTTAGGGACAGCAGATTAGGGGTACATAGGGATAATGTAAGTAGCGGCGGTTTACGGAGCGGCAGATTAGGGGTTAATAATAATATGCAGGTGTCAGCGATAGCGGGGGCGGCAGAATAGGGGTTAATAAGTGTAAGGTTAGGGGTGTTTAGACTCGGGGTACATGTTAGAGTGTTAGGTGCAGACGTAGGAAGTGTTTCCCCATAGCAAACAATGGGGCTGCGTTAGGAGCTGAACGCGGCTTTTTTAGTTTTTTTTTTAAGCTCAAACAGCCCCATTGTTTTCTATGGGGGAATCGTACACGAGCACGTTTTTGAAGCTGGCCGCGTCCGTAAGCACCACTGGTATCGAGAGTTGAAGTTGCGTTGAATATGCTCTACGCTCCTTTTTTAGAGCCTAACGCAGCCATTCTGTGAACTCTCAATACCAGCGGTATTTAAAAGGTGCGGCCAGAAAAAAGCACGCGTAGCTAATGCACCCCTTTGGCCGCAGAACTCTAAATCTAGGCTATATATTTTTATGTCAAAATGGCAAATTAGTTTTAAAAAACAGCAAATTGGTTTCCTGTCCAAGCACACATCTTCTAACGGTCAGGTGGAGTGCTGTTGTTTCAGAATGAAACAATCTGTAATCAATGGCTGAGATGACCAGCTCACCACAAACCCTTACTAGAGCACAGGGTGTAAACACAGTGTTCAAACAAAGGCCAGGGGTAAGAGAGCAATGAGACTAAACTTAGTAGCTAAACTCTCTCTTGTATTTTAATCAGCTCCTACAAAACAAACAACAATTAAGTACTACTAAGTAAGTTTATAAATTCAGATATCAAAAAAGACATACCTTTCTAAACGGTTAGTCTTGCTATCCAGACTGATATAAAAATAGATAAGTTACTTAAATGCAGATCTTCTAATAACAGTCAGGCAGTCTGTGTCAAGTCCTCACAGGGGAAAGCAGCCTAAAGTCATTAAACAAATGCAGAATCCACAAACAAGCAAAATTCATAAACCAAACCAGTCCAAAACAAAGAAGTCAAACGAGTAAATCCAAATAGTAATTGCCAACGTAAGAGTAATTAACTTAATACACAAGAAGCCACATGATGAAAAGAGAGAGCTCATAAAGACTACTACAATTAGGGCCTAAATGATCTTCTAGGCTTCCTTAGTGCAGTAGGAATAGAGATCACTCTACTAGCCAGGTGCCTGTTATGATATTAGTAAACAAACAGAATAAAGTGGGGAGTTGATGTTCATTAGAATGGGGCAACAAAATATAAAGCTGACAGCATTGATTATTTAAAATTATAGTTAAGTAATTTAAATAAAGGGAAAGGGGACAAAATAAATAATGAAAGTACATTCCATTTTGTTTACTAGTTAAAAGTTTTCTTAGGAACTGAATTTTAATTTCTTGTTAATGATGCTAAAATTAAAATATGTTTGAGCATTTTTTAACTAACTGTGTCATCTTATTTATATAAAAAAGTGCCGTAAATGCCTAAATGTTACCATGTTTTAACTGTTAGGGTAATTGGCTTTTACTTTTGTTTTCTTTTCCACCCATAGCTGTTTATGACAAGTGGTGGATTATTTGTGTTATATAAGTAGTGACAGCAAAAGCTTTAAATACTGATGATTTCCCTAAGTGACAACACAAATGCTAAAAATAACTTTACAGATAGCAATGCCTTTTGGCATTTCACTTAGCAAGGGAATTGGTATAAATGTGTACATGTGAAGAACCCCTCGGTAGTCTAGTCTTGTGTTGTATGGTGACCTGTTGCAAACCCCAGCATAGCACATCAACTTGCTCCAAAGAAGAATTCCATTAAAAAAAAAGTACCAAAACCCTTATGGGGCTTCAAAATATAAACTGGGAAAATATAGGTATTTTAATAACTGTTATGTAGCATGGTATAGTTACTTTACAATGGCATGAGCCTTAGGTCTTTTTATAGTTTAGGATGCAGCAGCTCTTATATTATCTGAATTGATAGGGTAAGACTGGTGAAAATATAATTTACAGTCATTATAATAAAGTTGTTAAAATATATTTCTATGTAAAAACACTTTCAACCCATTTTTTTGTAACAATAATGTGTCAAAGAGCAGCGCTCTAGGATAATCACCTTAAACGGTATAATGCCAAGGGAGATCAGCCGTCTTCACTCTCTCACATGCCAACACTTGCTTTCAGAGTGTCTGTCTCTCAAAAATGATGTCATTAGCTGGATTCAGCGCTCCACCAATGCTCCACAATAGTAGGTAATATACAATCAGTATCTGCACTCAGCTCCAGATGGAATACACAGTTGCCGGCTTCATAGCATAAGTATCAACGTTCTTTATTGAAGAATTTCAAGAATGTACACACACAGCAATATTGAGCCAAACATGTTTGTATGACTATGCTGCACTTCCTCAATGACCTAACTTTTTTGCATTTTTTTTCCAACACCTGACTTTTCCTAACTTTGACCCCTTATAATTTTTCTGTGCCATATTATTATTAATAAAGGGGCAGGAAACCCCAAAATGGTCTCGTGATTCGGATAGGACATACCAAGCCCCACAATGTCAGATGTATACAATCAACTTTTAATCAACTTTTTATTTTACTTCTATTATTTACTTCTAATACTAATCTAATTGACTTCTTTGAGTATGTAACAAAAGTATTAGACCAGGGTGGAGCAGTTGTAGCATATCTAGATTTCAGCAAAGCATTTGACACCATCCCACATAACAAACTAATTCACAAACTGTGGGGCTGATTTATCAAGCTCTGTATGGAGCTTGATGCCCCTTGTTAGAGCCTTCAGGCTCGCCGGAAGCAGAAGTTATGAAGCAGCGGCCTAAAGACCGCTGCTCCATAACTTGTCCGCCTGCTCTGAGGCCGCGGACAGAAATCAACCCGATCGAATATGATTGGGTTAATTGACACCCCCTGCTAGCGACTAATTGGCTGCGAAATCAGCAGGGGGCGGCATTGCACTAGCAGTTCACAATAACTGCTGGTGCAATGATAAATGCAGATAGCGTATGCTGTCGGCATTTATCAATGTGCAGCGGACATGATACACTACATTGTATCATGTCCGCTCGCACTATGATAAATCTACCCCTGTATCTCCTTTTCCTATAGAAACATAGAATTTGACGGTTGATAAGAACCAAAAAGGCCCATCAAATCTACCCATTTTACATGTTATTTTTTTCTTAAGATAGCCTTATGCATGTTCCAGCACTGTGAGATGAGACCGGCACAGGGCAATGCCTTCCTAGGCTTTGATGCAAATTGGTCGAGCTGGCGACCTCCAGCTCCACAATGTATAACAAACCAAAAACAATGTAATTTACCTGTTCTTAGTGTAAATACATTGTTTTTATTTATGTCTCTATTTGTGGATGGCAGAATCTACATACTTAAATCACAATTGTACATATGTTTAAAGAAGAGATGAAAAGGTTAATCCAAGCACAAGGTGTGTTACCTTGGATCCTGAATGTGATTGGTTGACACTGCCTTTAAATTAAGAGACAGGTGCATTACTGTGTATGCATGATTAAGAGACTGCGGTCTCGAAACGTTGCATACCTGTCTTGTATGCTTTTAAACATTTAATAAAGAAAATTCCTTTTACTTCACTGGTGCTGTGGACAGTTTTGTTTGTTATGCATGTTCCAGGCATTTTTAAATTAATTTACAGTCTTTGTATTTACCACCTCAGTTGAAAGTTTATTCCATAAATCCATCACCCTAACCGTAAAGGTGCATTTTTTCCCCAATGCGAGCGCATGCAGCATTGCGCTCCAAATGTTATGTAGCCCAAACTGTGTTACTCTACTATTAATTAATTGCAAACTGTAAAATTTACTATCAGCTAGATTACAAGTTTTGAGCGCTATAGGGATTTTAACAACCGCGACAAAAGCGGCGTTATTTCACCTCCCTATAGCACTGGTATTACGAGTTTTAAAAAAGCAGGCTTGTGCGGGGGCGAAATTGTTGCATTGAGCTCCATACCGCACCGAAAACAAGCGCTGCTTTGAAGTGCTTGTGCACGATTTCCCCATAAACATCAATGGGGAGAGCCAGCAAAAAAAACACCTGCGATCGCGGAAACAAAAGCTCCATAACGAAGCCCCATTGATGTCTATGGGGAAAAAGAAAATAATGTTTAAACCTAGCACCCTAACATAAACCCTACATAATGTTATTAACCCCTAATCTGCCGCCCCCAACATCGTCGCCACCTACATAATGTTATTAACCCCTAATCTGCCGCCCCCAACATTGCCACCACCTACATAATGTTATTAACCCCTTATCTGCCGCCCCAACATCACCGCCACCTACATAAAACTATTAACCCCTAATTTGCAGCTCCCGATGTCTCCGCCACTATACTAAAGTTATTAACCCCTAAACATCTAGCCTTCCACATCACTACCACTAAATAAATCCATTAACCCCTAAACCTAACCCTAAACCTAACCCTAACCCCCCTAACTTTAACATAATTAAAATAGAGCTGGTCTGGGCATGTTAAAGAGCTAAATGGCCTTGTAAGGGCAATGCCCATACAAATGTTCTTTTCAGGGCAATGGGGAGCTTAGTTTTTTTTAGATGGTTATTTTATTTTGGGGGGTTGTAGTGGGGGTGGTGGGTTTTACTGTTGGGGTGGGGTGTTTGTATTTTTTTTACAGGTAAAAGAGCTGATTTCTTTGGGGCAATGCCCCACAAAAGGCCCTTTTATGGGCCATTGGTAGTTTATTGTAGGCTAGGGTTTTTTTATTTTGGGGGGGCTTTTTTATTTTGATAGGGCTATTAGATTAGGTGTAATTCTTTTTTATTTTTGATAATTTGTTTCTTATTTTTCGTAATTTTTTTTGTAATTAGATACTTTTTGTAATTTTTAGAGTAGTGTTAGGATTTTTTCAATGTGTTCTTTAATTTAATTGTTAGTTTAAAATTAATTAATTTAATTTAATTTGACAGGTAATTTCTAATTTAATTTAAGATAGGGAAATTGTAATTTTAATATAAAGTTAGGGGGTCGTTAGGTTTAGGGGTTAATAGTTTATTTTAGTATTTTTCTTTGTGGGGGCTTGCGGTTTAGGGGTTAATAGGTTTATTATAGTGGCGGTGTGGGCAGACGGCAGATGTGGCAGGGCAGCAGTTTAGGGGTTAATATGTTTATTATAGTGGCGACGATGTTGGGGAGTGTCGGAATAGGGGTTAATACATTTTCATAGTGGCAGCGATGTCCGGAGAAGCAGATTAGGGGTTAATACATTTATTATAGTGTTTGCAATGCGGGAGGGCCTCGGTTTAGGGGTTAATAGGTAGTTTATGGGTATTAGTGTACTTTTTAACACTTTAGTTATGAGTTTTATGGTACAGCTTTGTAGCGTAGAACTCATAACTACTGACTTTAGATGGTGGTACGAATCTTGTCAGTATAGGGTGTACCGCTCACTTTTTGGCCTCGCAGGCAAACTCGTAATACCAGCGCTATGGGAGTCCCAATGAAAGGACTTTTTTAAAAGTGCGGTACTGACGTTGCGTGACAAGCTAAAAGGTGTGCGATACACCTACACCTACAAGACTTGTAATAGCAGCGTTAGGGAAAAAGAAGCGTTATGGGCCATAACGCTGCTTTTTCAATCATAACGCCAAACTCGTAATCTAGCTGTATGTAAATTAACCACAATTAAATTAAAACATAGTGTGGTTGATCACAATCCTTTACAAAAGTTTACAAAATGATCTACAAAAAAAATCCCATAGGGAGCAAATTATCAACCTTCTAATGGAGCTTGATGCCCCTGTTTCCGCGCGAGCCTTCAGACTTGCCGCTGCTTCTAAAGACCGCTGCTTCATAACTGATCCGCTGCCTCTGAGGTTGCGGTCTTTAACCCGCCCCATTCCTATACGATCGGGCTAGTGCAAGGGGTGTCAGTCGATGTGCGGGGGACATGATACGCTACATCGTATCATGTCCGTCCGCACTTTAATAAATGAGCCCCATAGTCTTTAAAGGGACAGCGAACACCAATTTTCATATAACTGCATGTAATAGACACTACTATAAAGAAGAATATGGACAGATACTGATTTAAAAATTCAGAATTAAACCTTTTAAAAACTTACTTAGAAGCTCCCAGTTTAGCACTGTTGATGAGGTAGTCTGGGACACCCACTGAAAGGGGCTGGGAAAACAAGAAGAGTAGACACTCCCCCCTTACCTGCATATAAAAAGAGGAATAACTTAAACAGGAGCCTGCAGGAGTCTGTAAACGCATGTGGGGCTTGGTTAGGAGTCTGAAAATCAGCACAATGTTTTTAAAAAATAAGCAAAACTATACATTGTTACAAAAACACTCCCAGATGGGTTATATCTACGTAACATTTATGCAAATAAAACTCTAGTGTACAATGTCCCTTTAAGGGCCTGATGATTAAAAGCTCACAGGCATGGAGCAAAATCACGCTCGCTGTACTTAGGAGACTTCTTAAATCATATCGTCAGAGAGCTTTAGATCATCAGGCCCTAAGAGGGAATTTTGTAGAAAATTCATAGATAAGCTTTTCTAAAGGATTGTTATCGATCCCTGTATTCTAATTGGATTCAGTTTTAGGGCTCTATGTTTGTTTTTATATATATAATAGAAGTATTGCTTTCA
The DNA here is from genome assembly GCF_027579735.1 of Bombina bombina. Taxonomy (NCBI): domain Eukaryota; kingdom Metazoa; phylum Chordata; class Amphibia; order Anura; family Bombinatoridae; genus Bombina; species Bombina bombina. Next base: position 649,730,614 of record NC_069500.1, on the reverse strand, counting down.
TTTAAAAAAACAGAATCCTATAAATATCAAAACAATATTTTTTATAACGTATTGACTCTCAAAAAATATTGCTAGAATGATAACAGTAAATATGTTATTTAAAAAAAAAATTAAATATATATTTTTTTCTTTCATGTTTGGTTGTATTATGTCTTCCATGTATGATTGAGTTTAGATTGCTTTGAATGCTATATTCACATAGATGCTTTTAAAAGAACTACTTGTTTCTCCTGAGCAGAAAAAAAATATATATCAATAATCACAAATTTACGTAAGCTATCCACAGGCATCAAAAGCAAACTCATGATTCTAAATAGAAAAAAAAGCGTTTCCAGTCGAAAATCAATTGGAAAGCACCATTTCATGTTTTAGTAGCCAAATGCTCCTCACACCCACCCACTGTGAGTCTATGTCCAATATGCTTATGGGTACAGCTTCAGAGAAAACAGAGGGGAGAAAATTTAATTTAAGAGACCCAACAAACAGATTATCTTGGAAGTATGTCAAGATAGATTTGATCTGTGTTCCTTCTAGCATGTAATGTACAAATTAATACTGCACAATATGTTAGCAATATCGCTATAGAATTTACAATGGCTCAAATACAGAGCTTGAAATACTGTATTACAAAGAAGGAGTTTGCCGTATATATTTTTTTTTATTAAGGGTCTATGCAATTTTCTAAATATCCAGCCAGGACATATAATAAGTAGTGTAGGTGAATGTTTCAATATATCCATGGTTTCAGCACTTTTTTACCTTAAACTAGCAGACAAAAATAAATAAAAAAAAAATTGTTTTTTTACATGTTTTAATGTAAAGGTACAATTCTGTGTTCAATGTATAATACAAAAATAAGAAAACTACATTGGCTCCAGTTTAGTGGGAATAAATAGCAACACAAATTCCACTGATTAGGTTTTATGTCAACAGATGTAGAGCATACAAATAATAAATCAAGACTGATAAACTGTATAGATCAGGGTGGCCTATGCTGTGGCTCGGGAGTCACACGTGGCTCTTCATGGAATTTTTGTGGACCCTCATCACCAGTGAGCAGAAAACAGTCAGTGATTTGTTACTGAACATGCAGTTCCACACTTCTTTTTAGGTAATAAAAGGAACACGGAAATCAAAATTAAACTTCCATGATTCAGATAGAGCATGTAGTTTTAAGGGACTTTCTCATTTACTTTTATGATCAAATTTTGCCCATTCTTTTTATATGAGAACACTTTCTGAAGCACCTGCTACTGCAGTGTATACGTATATCAGTCTATAATTGGTTGTTACATGATACACGGATCAAAGTCAGTTTTTGAAATTTGTTAAAAAAACAAACTACTATGCCCTGTAAGAGGGAGAAACGCGTTGATGAAAGTTACAGCTACCTTACACTTCATTTATTGTCTATCAGGACTTTAATACTTCATTGAAGTGACAAGTTATTTCAGCTACCCACGGAGAGCAAGAGGACTGCATTGTGAAGGGCTACGTGCCTAAGCTAAGCCGGTTTTAAGTTGCACATTAAAATCCCTTCAGCTACCCACGGAGAGCAAGAGGACTGCATTGTGAAGGGCTACGCGCCTAAGCTAAGCCGTTTTCAAGTTGCACACCAAAATCCTTTTACTACAAGGTCTACAAGAGAAATCTGGATAAACTATGAGCCTGCGTGCGATTCTGCACTAAGAGCGGGGTTCAACATCCACAATATAGCGGCCGCTATAGTTCATCTGTCAAGTTATCCTGACCAATAGGATTTCCCTACAGAGACGACGCCTCCCGATCAGTGACGTCACGGGATATACATACGCCTCACGGAGGTGAATCTAATACACGGACGGTACGCCTGAAGGTAATAACGGGTTTATCTCTACCCAGTTTTGATCCTCTCTTTGTTTCATCTGAGGACTTTTAGTTATTATGTCGACTTCCTCTACACAATATTGAAATAAGGTTTATATTGGCAACAGTAGTCATTTGTTTTAGTCTTCAATTGTTTTTATATATCGGAGACGTCCGATTTTAAATACCTCCATGTTTTTTCATTTTATCTTTGCAGGATTTATACCTCTTTGATTGTTAATTAAATTTTATTTACAAAGCAAGTCATTTTATTCTATCTTTATTCATTTGCATAGCAAATTATTTTACTCAATTTTCATTGTAGCACCTTTAGCTTTTACTAGCGCTTCTCCTGTTTTTTCATTCTTTTGCCTATCTTTTTTCCCTATTTTGAGGGACTTTAGGGTTGGAGCAGCTTGGTGCCTCTTGCGCACACTTTAACACACCTACACACGACATTGAAAGAATGCCAGGAAATGTTCTGATAAATGATAATCTGAGTAATAGTGAAAGAAAGGCTCTTAGTGATCTCATATTAGCCCCCAATATTGTAATAAAGCCCCCTGACAAGGGTTGTAACCTGGTTATTATGGATGAAATCATGTACACGAGAGAGGTTAAATGCCAACTGAGTAATAGGGACCAATATGAGAAACTAAAAAGTAATCCTCTTAAGGAAATACAGAATGCCCTCTTTAGAATACTAAACAAGGCCAAACAGAAAGGAATCATTACACCTAAAGAATTCTCCTATTTGTATCTGGAATATCCCATCCTCACTGTATTTTATGTAATACCAAAACTACAAAAAAATGTACAATGTCCTCCAGGACGTCCCATTGTATCGGGAATAGGGAGTGCCACAGAGGGAATAGGGAATTATGTAGATAATTTTTTAAGACCCTTTTTAGTTACCCTTCCTTCATATATCAAAGATACTGCTGATTTGCTTAAAAAGTTAGATGGGAATAATGTAAAAAGGGATATCCTTCTTGTAACTTTGGATATGGAGGGATTATATTCCTCCATCCTGCATAGTGAAGGTATTAAAGCAGCTGAATATTTATTAGAATCTAGGGGTTCGAAGTATAATAATCATACAAATTTCATAATTTCCCTGCTTCAATTCATTCTTCAAAACAACATATTTATGTTTGATAACATTTTGTTTAAGCAGAAACGAGGCACAGCAATGGGGGCTGTTTGTGTCCCAACATATTGCTGTCTTCACCTTGGAGCTTGGGAAATGGAAATTTTTGAAAAACATAGCGCTATCTTTGAGGAAAACATATCTTTATGGATACGCTTTGTTGATGATGTCCTCCTCTTGTGGGATGGGCCATTGATAGAATTAAAGAAATTCATTGAAGATTTGAATAATGATGAGAAAAATATTCTTTTGACTTATGAAGTAAGTGAAAAGAGTCTTACCTTTCTAGATGTTCTGATAAGTAAAGAAGGGAACCACATTGCTACAGAAAAGTATAGGAAGCAGATGGCAACCAAAAGTATTTTACAAGCAGAAAGTAGCCATCCTGAGCACCTTAAGAGAGGAATTCCTTTTGGACAATTATTCAGGCTAAGAAGAAATTGTTCATCTAAAAATAAATATACTGTAATAAACATGCGTATTTAATGAAGTCCAGAATTTTAGACAGAGGGTACTCTTAGAAATGCATAGGGAGAGCTATGTCAAAAGTAAAGAATCTTGAAAGTATTGCACAAAAATAGGGGAAGAGTATCCCCAAATGAATAAGGTTTGTATCCACATATAATTGTTAATGGGAAACCATTAAAACTATAATGCAGAAACCTTGGCATCTCTTAACATATGAGGAAAAAAACAAAGGAAAGGTTGGTAGCACGCAAATTACCAAATTTAAAAGATAATTTGGTTAGAAGCATGTATACAAAGAGCCCATCTATGGCAGATTGGTTGAGAAATGACAAGTTGGTTAAAGGTAACTATGCTTGTGGCCAATGTGTATATTGTCGCAAGGCAAAGAGAAGGAGCACCTCCAAGGGATTCAAAAAACAAAGTTTATTCCAAGTAGTCAGGTAAAAAACTGTTTAACAACAGGAAAAACAGCAAAGGTTGGAGGATAGTGGCTAAATCCTTGCTGACCCACTGACGCGTTTTGGCTAATGAGTCGTAGTGTGATCATTTGGACTGTTTCGACCCCTTTTAAACATAAAGGTTTCCTGCAATTGGTTAAAACCAAATAGGCATTTTAACCCTTATCCTTCCGATATTTTTAAAAACGTATTTACAATATATTACCATTATCACCTTTAGAACAGTGGTTACAATTCATGAATAGAGCAATTAAATATCTTAATGTATCATATAGCATACCATTCAGATAATATTAGCGAAATTCCAGAGATTAACATGTCATATTTGACAATATAATTAACACCAGAGATGTAGCTGTGTCAAAATATATGTGTACATGTGCATTATTATGTTAACCCACATTAGATTAACCCTATTACTAGGTCACTAGACACTGTTTTTGAATGAATGCAGATAGAATATGCATTTAAATGAATGCAGAGGAATATGCAAACCATTACATATATAGAAACAAAAAGATAGAAGCAAATAGACAACAAAAATAGAACCAACATAGAACAAAAGAGAGGAAATATATGTCATTATAATATCCAATTCATAAAGCAAATTGATTAAACAAATTGATGAGCTATATTGCTACTTCTGGATACACAGATCTAAAGAACTACTGCCAGAAATGAATTAAATTATATTCTGAATTTAAACCATAAGGTATTCAGATCTTTAGTCTGTGTATCCAGAAAACTTCCCTTTTGCCAAGAGTAGACTCCCTATCACCTCCTCTATTTTTAGATTTTATCGTTTCCACTATGGTCCATTTGAGAGAGCTGCTATTTTTATTATGAATATTTTTAAAATGCAGTACCAATGGTGTGGTCAATTTGCCCAGCTTGATACTGGATAGGTGCTCACGTATTCTGTATCTAACCTCCCTTGTAGGGAGGCCTATATATTGTACCTCACATTCTATCCATGTCAATAGGTAGATATAATACGTTGCCCTACTGTTGGTACAGCTATAGTGTATAAATGACTCCCCTGTCGCACTGCTTCTAAAGCCTTCTCTCCTTTCCAAACACTCACAGGCTTTACACTGAGGATTACTACATCTATAGACTCCTTTGTGTTGAAGCCATAAACTAGTTCTAGGACCCTCTGTTTTGAGTTGTATAGGTGCTATCCTATTGCCAATAGACATCCCCTTCCTAAACGCAAATCTGCATTTATTAGGACCAATTTCTTCTAGTCCATCATCTGCTTTAAGCATTAACAAATTATTCTTAATAATATTGCAGATTTGATGAAATTGGTTGCTGTATTGCGTGACAAACGTAACACATTTGAATTCTTTCTTTGCTCTCTTTTCATGATTGTGTTTTTGAAAGTCTGACCTATCCTTGTGATCTATATTCCTTCTGATTGAGTCAATGTCATTTTGTTTGTATCCTCATTCTAATAATCTATTTGTGAGGTCTGTGGCATTTTTTACATAACTGTCTTTATTCGTACAATTTATCGTAAAGCATATAAATTGACCTCTCATGACTGATTTGAAAACTCTTTTAGCATGTAATAGTTTGTTGCCTAAATTAGGCTTACGAAATACTTCTGTGTCAACCTTCCCTAACTCATCCCCGTTCAAAGTCACATCTAGATAATTTATACTTTTAGCACCGAATTCAAAGGTACATTTTATCCTAATATCATTTCTATTGAGATCTGCCACAAATCCCTCTGCCTCAGAGGTATCCCCACGCCAAATGAATATCAGATCGTCAATATACCTGTGGTAATAACCTATAAATCTTTCTCGGGGAAATTACCCCCAAAGATGTGAGACAGCTCTCACCAACCCATGAATAGGTTTGGTAGGAGGGGGCAAATTTGGCCCCCATGGCTGTCCCACATCTCTGGAGGTAAAGCTCTCCCTCAAAAGCAAAGTAATTGTGGGTCAGCAGTAGTTCTGTCACACACAAAATATATTTACAAAATTTGGTTCCTTCGTAATAAGAAATCCAAGGCTTCTAAGCTATTGTCATGTTGAATAGATGAATATAAAGATGTGACATCCACAGTCAGCCAACTGTAGTCTCTCTCCCACGTGATTGACTCAATTTCTAAAAGTAGTTGCTTGGTATCTCTCAAGTAACTAGGAAGTTGTTTAACTTGTGGTTGGAGTACTTCATCCAACCACTGTGAGAGATGTTTAAACAAAGAATTGATACCACTGATGATTGGTCTACCAACCACGTTGGAGAGAGACTTATGGACTTTGGGCAGAAAGTTGAATATGGGAATTACTGGGTGATCCACCAGGAGATAATTTTAGTTTTTTTCATCCAAAAAACCCTTCTCTCTTCCATCATCAACAAGTTGCCAAAGTTCCCTTTGGAAATGTTTGGTGGGGTTAGATGTGAGTTTGGTGTATTGATGGGGGTCATTCAATTGCCTAGAATTGCATTAATAAAGTATAATCTGTCCATAACCACAACTCACCCCCTCTTGTCAGCTGTTCTTATCACCAGCTCCTTGCGTTCGCCTAGCTTTTTGAGTGTATGCTGCTCTTCCCTTGTGAGTTTTTTTTCTTTTATTTTCATTCATACAATAGGCTAAATGATTAAGGTCCTGTTCCACTCTCTTTTGGAATTTTTCAAGGATGTCCCCTCTAGATTGAATGTGATAAAACCTTGAAGCCTCTTTCATTGGGGGACCCCTCTCTATCTGTTCATAAGCCCTAGTATGTAAAGAAATTCCTTCACTCCTAAGTGTTTCCATACTTTCCAATCACATTTTTCTTGTAATTTTAAACCTCTATTGACAAATACTCTATCCCTTACAGACCGTACCGATACAAATTCATCACTGATGTTCTCCCTTTTAAAGTGCTTTTTTTAACTAAGATTTCTGATTAATTTATTTACATCAATTAAAGTCTGAAAGAGATTTAAGTTTTCACTTGGAACAAAATTTAAACCTAGGCTCAAAATTGTAAAGACAGATTTATAACTGTTTTTAGCTTTATTTTGTCTGTGACCTCCCCCTCCTTGGTGGGAGAGGGTTTTTCATGATTATTCCACCTCCTTCCCCCCCCCCCGCCCCTTCAGGTTCTTTTGGGCGTGTTGGAAAAACCTGGGCCAAATCTGATTTATCTGATTCTCCTGGGCCTATGTGTAGGGGTGAGCTTTGCACCTTAGGGGTCTCTTCTTGGTATCTAGATACATCACTTGGTTGATATACTTTGAGAATAGATCCCATTTTTGGTTTAGCTCCCAACTCTGATGTTGACACTAAATTAAGCCTGTCTTCATCTCCTGAGGTAGACCCCTCCCCAGAATTGTGCCCTTCATCTTGTGATTCTTCCTCACTATCTAGTGAATGTCACCTTTGTAAATATATATATATATATATATATATATATATATATATATATTTATATATATATATATTTGTTATTCTTGTTTTTGTTTTTTTCCTTGTTTTCTACCCTTAGTTCTATTTTGGTCGTTGTCTCTTTTATAATTAACCTTTATTTCCTATTCCATATGTAAACCTTATTTGACTCTATAATATGAGGTATCGCTAATATACTTATTGTGTTTAATTTCCATAATTGTGCATTTAGAATCTGCTATTGTTTCCTGCAAAATTCTATCAAACTTGGAGTATTGCAATTCATTCTATCTTTGATTGCACTCCACCTGTAAGGAATCAATTTAATTAGAAACTATATTTAACAGATTAGTTTTAAAATCTAGATTATAGCTTCATGAGTCTGAGAGAGTACTCAGATAACACATAATTCCAGTTCTTAATGAATTCAACATCCTCTACTGGAAAGGTAGGAAACTTGTTCAGTCTCAAGCCTCTTGGAATTAGTCCAGAATTCAAATATTTCTGGAGGGTCCAGACATCCCATTTTAATCTGTTCTCTTTGATCAGTAATGTTTACAATGTTTCAAATAATTTGCTAAATGAAAATAATGAGCAGTCAGTGGAAAAAACACAGTCTAAGTCACTCATATCACTCACTCTATCCACTGCAGGCTGTAAAGAATAATATTGTAAAGTTCCTTCACTGATGCTAGATATTTCCATAGCGTACCAACATAGAAATAAAAAAAAGATGAACACCCCTTGCAAAATTGATAGAAGAAAAAGGATGTCAGCAGTGCTCCAACCGGTTGCGGGAACAATTCCGCTTCTTCAAAACACAAATGCCACAATGCTTAGCACCTGCTTGCAAACTCTTCAACATAAATCTCATAGTTCATATCATATCGGTATCTTATCTTTTTAGAGACTCTCACTGCCAATGCCTAGATGACACACTCACATGCACCTCTCTGTATCCAGCAAGCCCCGCCACTGTTGATGTTCATAACAAGACAAAAGCCTTTAACACAGTAGAAATCAGCAATCAAACGGGAACAATTATTCATGGTCAAAATTCACTTCCTGGACTTCATCCCCATGGGCCTTTCAATCTGGTCTTACCAGTGGATCTTTGGGGAGACTCTACTTGTCGCAGAAGTCCGGTTACCCGTGTTTGGCATTCCTCCATCCTCTTCCCTCTAGTTGACTGTATATGGCTCTGACATCAGCGTGTAACCTTTGGTCATGTGACCAGCAGTGGGAGTATCAGTGTTATGCAGAGGAACCAATCCCAGCGAGTGCTCACGGTTTGTTCCAACGTGTACATTTTCACAAGGCAAAGAGAAGGAGCACCTCCAAGGGATTCAAAAAACAAACTTTATTCCAAGTAGTCGGGTAAAAAACTGTTTAACAACAACAGCAAAAACAGCAAAGGTCGGAGGATAGTGGCTAAATCCTTGCTGACCCACTGATGCGCTTCGGCTAATAAGCCGTAGTCATGGCAATGTGTATATTGTCCTTACATGGAAAAGTTAAAAGATTCTCTGCAGGAGGAGAAAAACGTTTTGACATTAAGTATTTCTTTAACTGTAACTCTGTTGGAGTGGTCTATTTGATTCACTGTTCCTGTCCCAGATTTTATGTGGGGAAAATGAAAAGGGTCTTGAAAGATAGAACCAGGAACATAGGGATGATATTATGCACGACAGAGATACCACTATTGCAACACATTTTACTACTTACCACCAATAAAATGCCTCTTTTCTTAAAATTATGGCGATTGATAAAGGAATCATTAATAATAGAGGAAGGAACAATGACACGGTACTCTTGCAAAAAGAGACCCGTTGGATATATACATTAGAAACAAGATATCCCAGGGGTTTAAATGAAAAATTGTAGTTTGCGTCCTTCCTAATTTTTCCAACTAATGAGATTTGAGAAATTTGTGAATAAGATTCTTTTCTTTGGTCATATATATCTATGAGTATATGTATGAAAAATGATAGGATTTAGGATCCATTGAGTTAGAATTAAAATATGACATTTATGAACGTATGTCCTACATAGACTTTATGATAGGATGAACGCCATTCAGTATGTACTTTTTCACACATTGAAATCATTTAGCTTGTTGTTTGTGTATAGCATTACTAATAATTGCTCACTGTGGTTTTAATTTACATATATTGACACCTTCAGTGACATCACAAAAGGAGGAGGGGCCAATAGGTACTAAAGGAAGAACCTGGATTACAGTAATTAGCCCTGATGAAGCCCCTGTGGTTTGGAGAAATATGGGGGTGAAACATGCGTAGGCGAGCTCCTAACTATGTTGCACAATCTGGCTGCCATGTACTTATAACATTTGGTATTCCAAAAAAACATGCACTTGGTGAGAGCAATATTGAGGGTAACTTAACCCGACATCATGAAGCATAACCCGCAATAAGAGCTATCTGGAGAGAGTAAGGAGGAGTCATATTCCGGTCTTAGAGGTGCTGTGACATCTGACCCCTGAGGGAGAGCTGATGGAAAGATAAAGACACCTCTTGAAGGATAAAAAACAGTAACGGAGTGCTGAGTGGGCATATCTGGACTACCTCATAAACTCTGGTTGGGGTCCTGTTTACTATCAGCTGATCGCTGACCTCTGACAACATCAAGCCCAGAGCGGGCGGTTTGCGCTGGACTAAGCACTTGGTAATAAAGTCCGGAGGAGTGAGAACCAAAACAAAAAGTGACCCCTACATATAAGCTGCCTTACCAACCAGCTAAGGAGAGGGTAATAAGAACTTCCATTTCTCTTTATGGGTTTGCTTGCGATCAAAGTGAATAACGGCAGCAATCCTTGCTGCCTGTTCCTGCGTGTGTAGGTTCTCACTACTGAGTTGCGTACAAACTGAAACATTTTTGCAACAAATTTGAGGGTTTTCTTATCCATTATTCTCTTTGTTAAATGTGGGATAGAAGTTACATCAAGCCTTACCTCTGACAAACTTGATATTCACTATATGTTGCCACTTGAACATTCCCTTTAGGTGTTCAGGTCAATGATTTTTGCTATGTATACTATTGATTAAGATTAATTCTGTATATTTAGCATTAGTATATGGTTTCATTTGAATTAGTAATGGCTGGCCAGCTTTGTGCGCATATGTTTTATTTTTAATGTGTGCATTTGTATATAGGATTTTTCTCACTCACAGTGCAATTGTCCCTTTTGGGAATATCTATCAAGCTGTCAACTTTGTAGAATTCGATGGCACCAATACGCTCGCCTAACATCGCTGTCACGGACCTGAAAACGATCTCCATATTTATAAAAAAAGCTGTCAAAAGCAGCGCACCAAGTACGGGCTGTTGTTAACTAGCAGTCATCGATCTTGCGTCTATTTGGCTTTTTACTAACTTTATTTATACCCTGTCACTAAACGCTGTCACTATACTAAAATGTTTAACCCCTATCCCACTGCTCCCGGACACAGCTGCCACCTAAATAAAATTATTAACCCCTATCCCGCCGCTCTTGGCCACTGCCCCCACCTAAATACATGTATTAACCCCTATCCTGTCACTCCTGGACCCTGCCGCCACCTAAATAAACATATTAACCCCTCCCACATCACTACCACTAACTAAACCTATTAACCCCTAAACCTCCAGCCCCCCACATAGCTATAAACTAAATTAACTGGAACTTGAATGCAAGTGATGTCATCCAAGATGGCGTCCCTTGCATTCCTATTGGCTGAAAGGTTCCAATCAGCCAATAGGATTAGAGCTGCTAAAATCCTATTGTCTGTTCCAATCAGCCAATAGGATTTGAGCAGCTCTCATCCTATTGGCTGTTTCAATCAGCCAATAGGATTGAGCTCTCATCCTATTGGCTGATTGAAACAGCCAATAGGATGGCAGCTGCTCAAATCCTATTGGCTGATTGGACCAGCCATAAGGATTTTAGCAGCTCTAATCCTATTGTCTGATTGGAACCTTTCAGCCAATAGGAATAATATTTACTGTTAAGGAACTGTTGTTCTTTCATATTATTCATGTGCCTTTTTTAACTATTTAAAATGTTTTCCAAGGTTGTCATCTTTCAATGGGCTTTGACTTTTTATTCGGGTGTTGACACTTTAAGAAAATTAACAAACCACTGATTGTCTATCCAATGTCTGCTTAGCAGCCCATTTTTAAAAGTTGGTTGACTCACTGCAATGTAGGTCTATGAATACGGCACTACGCCGAAACACGTAAGACCAGTCAACCGGTCTTATTTTCCTGTTATGAACTTTTAACTTTACTGATTAAAGCTTTGACTTTTATACTTTGGTTTTGGGACTCCAACCGGACTCTTTCTTTGTTATTATTCAAGCCAATAGGAATGCAATGGACTCCATATTGGATGATGTCACTTTCATTGAAGTTCCAGTTTACAGCGGCGACCGAATTGAAGAGGAGCTCCAGGCCGGATGTCTTCAGGATGGACCCACCCCGCACCGGATAAATGAAGATAGAAGATACTGTCTGGATGAAGACTTCTTGCCGCCCGGATGAAGACTTCTTGCCGGCTGGATGGATCCTTCAAGCGGAACTTCAAGAACTATAAGTGGATTGTCGGGGGTTAGTGTTAGGTTTATTTAAGGGTTTTTTGGTGGGTTTTATTTTTAGAGTAGGGTCTGGTCAGTAAAAGAGCTAAATGCCCTTTTAAGGGCAATGTCCATACAAATGCCCTTTTCAGGGCAATGGGGAGCTTAGGTTATTTTAGATAGGTTTTTATTTGGGGGGGTTGGTTGTGGGGGTGGTGGGGTTTACTGTTGGGGGGTGTTTGTATTTTTTTTACAAGTAAAAGAGCTGATTTCTTTTGGGCAATGACCCACAAAAGGCCCTTTTAAGGGCCATTGGTAGTTTTTAAAAAAAAAAAACTTTATTTAGTCAGTGAGAATGGCATTCACATAAACCAAGGACAATGATAAATCATTTTACATACATAGAAAAGATTTTACTTCTTGTCCAATACAAGACTCTGACGATGTTTCTGTTCAATGAAAAGTTCATAATAGTCCTGCATTAGTATGGAAAAGAAGTCATAGGTCATGCTTCTACCCCCCACTTTTTCTCATTTTCTTTAAAACATTAGAAACAATAATAATAACAAATAACAACATAAATAAAATAAAAGAATGGTGCAAACCCTACTTACCCGGGGTGCCCCCAGGCCTCCAGCCACCAACCAATCCATCAAGATAGTGTGAGTGTGAGAGCTTTGTGGTAGAAAAATGGACATGCTATGTAGCGGTGTTGGAGAAACACCAATTTCCCCTGAGATTCACTTTTAATATGAATTCACTGTTTTTAAATGGGTATAGGACTCTTTCTCTAACATTTTCTGGTAAGTGTAGTAAGTATAATTCCCATTTCTTTGTGAATCTAGATATCATCTGTTCAATGTCCCCCTTTACATCTGCCTGTTCTATGAGCATTTGGGTATGTAGCTTAGCGAGGAATATTTGAAATGGTGGGGATATTTTATCTGCCCAGTGTTGTAATATCAGTTGTCTTGCAACCAAAACGGTTATATTAACTAAGGTGTCATGTGGATGCGTGCCGTATTCCGGGAGCAGAAACAAAATTTGCTGCGCCAAGATGTATATCTGCTTCTTAGTCACCCTAGTCAACCAGTATGTTATTTTGCTCCAAAACCAATTCAGTTTGGAACAATCCCAAAATAAATTAATCCAGCCAGGATTCGCCTGATTACATTTACCACAAACATCTTTTGTTCCAGGTATCCATTAGGCTCTGAGGGCTGGGGTGATGTATGCTTGTTGAAGGATTTTGGTATGTGTCTCTCTCAGGCTTGCGGATAATGTTATGTTGCTAACCTCTGTGAAACTATCTGCTAGCCTCTCACTATCCATCTCAATTGCCCTACATCCAGACCACTTCAACAATATTTTTAAGCGGCAAGGGTGTCATGGTGTTTGAGTATATCATCATATGTGTTTGCCAGCTTAAATGAGCCCTGTTTAGCTAGTGAGCACAAGGTAGTGATATGATTATTTTCAGTGCTGAGGAGGCCTTCCTTTTTTAATTTTGTGATATAATGTCGACATTGGAGATATGCAAATCTATTTGTGTTTGGGAGTTGGTAAGTGTTTTTTAACTCCTGAAAAGGATGGTTATCAAGGGTTAGTGGATTAAAGAGCTGTCCTATTTTAGTGAGATTTTTCTCCTGCCATGTTTTAAACACCTCTGTGGTATATCCAGGCAGGAAAGACACATTGCCCTGAATGGGGAGAAATTTACTAGTAGTAAACTGTATTCCCCACAACCTACACAGTTTGGCCCATGCTCTCGAAGGGTCCCTAAATAGCACATGATGCTTAATTTCCTGGGGCAGGGAGCTAAATTTTGCGTGTGGTAAAAAAGCTAGGTGCAGAGGATACTTAAGACCTGTTTCCAAAGTAGGAATTGTAAACTGTCCACTCCCCACTAACCAACCCAGCAAGTCTTTGTCAATGTTGTCCAATTGTACCAAAGGATGTTTGGGAGGTGCAATCCCCCCTAGTAAATGGCATGGCCAGAATAGTCCTGCTTATCCTCTGTTTCCTACCCTTCAAGATAAATTGGCCCAAAGCAGAGTGTAATACTTTAACATCTTTTTGTGTCAATAACAAGGGGAGCATTTGTAATGGATAGAGCATCTTGGGTAAAACTATCATTTTAAAGAGGTGTATTCTACCTGTCAAAGACAGGGGAAGTTTATCCCATCCACGCAACACCTCCCCTAAATTCATGACTGTCTTACCTATGTTTAGTGGGTATAATCTATTTGGATCTACATGTATTTGAATGCCCAGATATTTGAATGTACCTTCCGTTATTTGGAGGCCAGTGTTATTGAGAGTGTTATGTTTTGCGTTTTTCAACCATGTGACCTCTGATTTGTCTTTATTAATTTTGTAGCCCAAGAAGGTCCCGACTGTGTCAATAATGTCAAGGAGTTTGGGTACATTTTACTGCGGATTTTCTATAAATAAGAGGAGGTCGTCCGCATATAATGATAGATGCTGTCTAAGGCCTTTAATATCAATTCAGTCACTGTGTTGCCGAATGTAGCAGGCTAGAGGTTCTATAGCCAGGTCAAAAAGGAGTGGGGATAGGGGGCAGCCTTGCCGGGTCCCCCTTTGTAGACTGAAGGGTGCGGATAATCCACCATTTACGATTATTGATGCTTTAGGGGCTATATATAATTTTTGGATAAGATTAAAAAAGGCGCCAGTGACGCCGAATCAGATCATGGATGTATATAAATTATCTCATTCAATCCTTTCAATGGCTTTTTCAGCATCTAGCACCAAAAGACATGCATCCTGTACGTCAGATTGTTTACTTGAAACAGTAGTAGGAGGATATCGCTAGGGTTTTCCTTATATTTACCACAGAGGAACTTTCAGTGATGAATCCTGTCTGATCCGGATGAACCAGTAAGGGGAGGACCAATGCCAATCTGTCAGCTAGTATTTTTGTCAGTAACTTATAGCTGCTGTTAAGCAGCGAGATTGGTCTATAGGAGGAGGTGAGTGTAGGGTTTCTATCAGGCTTGGGCAAGATACAAATATTGGCTTCTGTAAAGCGCACATTAGGCTGTGCCCGTTAGGTAGTCTGAATATAGGGATGCCAATATGGGGCTAATTTATTCCCCATAAACGTTTATAATATTCAGCCGGCAGCCCTTAAGGGCCTGCCACCTTACCCAATTTAAGGTGTTTAATCGCTCTGGACATCTCCTGTGCCTGTATTGGGGCATTTAGTTGTTCCCTCTGGTTGTCCGTCAAAGTGGGGACTCTAACATCTTTCCAGAATTTTTTTTCTCTCTCAATGTCTATATGTTGTCGGGAGTACGTTGATTGATAGTATGTGACAAATTCAGCCATAATCTCCTTCGTCTGTGATGTCATACCCAGGTGTGTCTGAAGTGAGGTGACATATGAACTAGGATTGTGAGCTCTAACCAGGTTGGCTAACAGTTTGCCTGCTTTGGTGCCATGTCTATAAAATTTTCCTTGTCTGTTAATATTATATCGGTTGTCTTGCTGAGCTAGAATAGTGTCTCTTGTTTTTTTAAATCATAATAAGTTTGTCTCGTTAAGCGAGAGGGGTTAAGGAGATAGTTATTATATGCCTCTGTTAATTGAGACAGAAAGTGTCCATCTATTTTTTTGGACAATTTGTTATAATGGGCCGTAAAAGAAGTAATATGGCCTTTCATGACCGCTTTAGAGGCATGCCAGAATAAATCCCGATCTTTCAAGTGTTGTTCATTATCTGTTGTGTACTGTGTCCAGGCTTGTGTAAGACATTGTCTGAATTCTACATTATTATATAGGTAAGAGGGAAACCTCCATGATCTGTTTGTATGTTCCTGCACAGGGATAGGCACAGACAAAAGCTTTGGCGGACATTTTCCTAAGTACAGACCTTAGTGAAGGACACCAAGGTACATTTGAAATTAAAAACATTATTTTATAGTGCTTGGTGTTATTATACTGATGCAGATACCACTGATCCTATAACCAGCCCTCCTCTGGCTATACCCATGTGCCAGTGTCACTACTGTGTCTTTGTATAGTTCTTGGTGTTATTATACTGAGGCAGATACCACTGATCCTATAACCAGCCTTCCTCTGGGTATACCCATGTGCCAGTGTCACTACTGTGTCATTATATAGCGCAGGGTGTAATTATACTGAGGCAGATACCACTGACCCTATAACCAGCCCTCCTATGGCTATACCCATGTGCCAGTGTCACTACTGTGTCATTATATAGTGCTGGGTGTTATTATACTGAGGCAGATACCACTGATCCTATAACCAGCCCTCCTCTGGCTATACCCATGTGCCAGTGTCACTACTGTGTCATTATATAGCGCTGGGTGTTATTATACTGATGCAGACACCACTGATCCTATAACCAGCCCTCCTCTGGCTATACCCATGTGCCAGTGTCACTACTGTGTCATTATATAGTGCTGGGTGTTATTATACTGATGCAGACACCACTGATCCTATAACCAACCCTCCTCTGGCTATACCCATGTGCCAGTGTCACTACTGTGTCTTTGTATAGTTCTTGGTGTTATTATACTGATGCAGATACCACTGATCCTATAACCAGCCCTCCTCTGGCTATACCCATGTGCCAGTGTCACTACTGTGTCTTTGTATAGTTCTGGGTGTTATTATACTGATGCAGATACCACTGATCCTATAACCAGCCCTCCTCTGGCTATACCCATGTACCAGTGTCACTACTGTGTCATTATATAGTTCTGGGTGTTATTATACTGATGCATATACCACTGATTCTATAACCAGCCCTCCTCTGGCTATACACATGTACCAGTGTCACTACTGTGTCATTATATAGTTCTGGGTGTTATTATACTGATGCAGATACCACTGATCCTATAACCAGCCCTCCTCTGGCTATACCCATGTGCCAGTGTCACTACTTTGTCTTTGTATAGTTCTTGGTGTTATTATACTGATGCAGAGACCACTGAAACTATAACCAGCCCTTATCTGGCTATACGCATGTGCCAGTGTCACTACTGTGTCTTTGTATAGTTCTTGGTGTTATTATACTGATGCAGATACCACTGATCCTATAATCAGCCCTCCTCTGGCTATACCCATGTGCCAGTGTCACTACTGTGTCATTATATAGTGCTGGGTGTTATTATACTGATGCAGATACCACTGATCCTATAACCATCCCTCCTCTGGCTATACACATGTGCCAGTGTCACTACTGTGTCTTTGCATAGTTCTTGGTGTTATTATACTGATGCAGATACCACTGATCCTATAATCAGCCCTCCTCTGGCTATACCCATGTGCCAGTGTCACTACTGTGTCATTATATAGTGCTGGGTGTTATTATACTGATGCAGATACCACTGATCCTATAACTAGCCATCCTCTGGCTATACCCATGTACCAGTGTCACTACTGTGTCTTTGTATAGTGCTGGGTGTTATTATACTGATGCAGAGACCACTGATTCTATAACCAGCCCTCCTCTGGCTATACCCATGTGCCTAGTGTCACTACTGTGTCATTATATAGTGCTGGGTGTTATTATACTGATGCAGATACCACTGATCCTATAACCAGCCATCCTCTGGCTATACCCATGTACCAGTGTCACTACTGTGTCTTTGTATAGTGCTGGGTGTTATTATACTGATGCAGAGACCACTGATTCTATAACCAGCCCTTGTCTGGCTATACCTAGGTGCCAGTGTCACTACTGTGTCATTATATAGTGCTGGGTGTTATTTTACTGATGCAGATACCATTGACCCTATAACCAGCCCTTGTCTGGCTATACGCATGTGCCAGTGTCACTACTGTGTCTTTATATAGTGCTGGGTATTATTATACTGATGCAGATGCCACTGATCCTATAACCAGCCCTCCTCTAGCTATACCCATGTGCCAGTGTCACTACTGTGTCATTATATAGTGCTGGGTGTTATTATACTGATGCAGATACCACTGACCCTATAACCAACCCTTGTCTGGCTATACACATGTGCCAGTGTCACTACTGTGTCATTATATAGTGCTGGGTGTTATTATACTGATGCAGATACCACTGACCCTATAACCAACCCTTGTCTGGCTATACGCAGGTGCCAGTGTCCCTACTGTGTCTTTGTATAGAGCTGAGTGTTATTATACAGATGCAGAAACACATCCAGTATTTCACTCAGGCTTTATTTATTCCATAACTTATCACCCAATATCGCTAGCAGTTTCTTGACAAGCCACTAACTTTATTCACACTACATTTTTTTTTTTATTCCTATTATTTAATCAGAAAGAAAAGGATTGTGAGCTCTAACCAGGTTGGCTAACAGTTTGCCTGCTTTGGTGCCATGTCTATAAAATTTTCCTTGTCTGTTAATATTATATCGGTTGTCTTGCTGAGCTAGAATAGTGTCTCTTGTTTTTTTAAATCATAATAAGTTTGTCTCGTTAAGCGAGAGGGGTTAAGGAGATAGTTATTATATGCCTCTGTTAATTGAGACAGAAAGTGTCCATCTATTTTTTTGGACAATTTGTTATAATGGGCCGTAAAAGAAGTAATATGGCCTTTCATGACCGCTTTAGAGGCATGCCAGAATAAATCCCGATCTTTCAAGTGTTGTTCATTATCTGTTGTGTACTGTGTCCAGGCTTGTGTAAGACATTGTCTGAATTCTACATTATTATATAGGTAAGAGGGAAACCTCCATGATCTGTTTGTATGTTCCTGCACAGGGATAGGCACAGACAAAAGCTTTGGCGGACATTTTCCTAAGTACAGACCTTAGTGAAGGACACCAAGGTACATTTGAAATTAAAAACATTATTTTATAGTGCTTGGTGTTATTATACTGATGCAGATACCACTGATCCTATAACCAGCCCTCCTCTGGCTATACCCATGTGCCAGTGTCACTACTGTGTCTTTGTATAGTTCTTGGTGTTATTATACTGAGGCAGATACCACTGATCCTATAACCAGCCTTCCTCTGGGTATACCCATGTGCCAGTGTCACTACTGTGTCATTATATAGCGCAGGGTGTAATTATACTGAGGCAGATACCACTGACCCTATAACCAGCCCTCCTATGGCTATACCCATGTGCCAGTGTCACTACTGTGTCATTATATAGTGCTGGGTGTTATTATACTGAGGCAGATACCACTGATCCTATAACCAGCCCTCCTCTGGCTATACCCATGTGCCAGTGTCACTACTGTGTCATTATATAGCGCTGGGTGTTATTATACTGATGCAGACACCACTGATCCTATAACCAGCCCTCTTCTGGCTATACCCATGTGCCAGTGTCACTACTGTGTCATTATATAGTGCTGGGTGTTATTATACTGATGCAGACACCACTGATCCTATAACCAGCCCTCCTCTGGCTATACCCATGTGCCAGTGTCACTACTGTGTCTTTGTATAGTTCTTGGTGTTATTATACTGATGCAGATACCACTGATCCTATAACCAGCCCTCCTCTGGCTATACCCATGTGCCAGTGTCACTACTGTGTCTTTGTATAGTTCTGGGTGTTATTATACTGATGCAGATACCACTGATCCTATAACCAGCCCTCCTCTGGCTATACCCATGTACCAGTGTCACTACTGTGTCATTATATAGTTCTGGGTGTTATTATACTGATGCATATACCACTGATTCTATAACCAGCCCTCCTCTGGCTATACACATGTACCAGTGTCACTACTGTGTCATTATATAGTTCTGGGTGTTATTATACTGATGCAGATACCACTGATCCTATAACCAGCCCTCCTCTGGCTATACCCATGTGCCAGTGTCACTACTGTGTCTTTGTATAGTTCTTGGTGTTATTATACTGATGCAGAGACCACTGAAACTATAACCAGCCCTTATCTGGCTATACGCATGTGCCAGTGTCACTACTGTGTCTTTGTATAGTTCTTGGTGTTATTATACTGATGCAGATACCACTGATCCTATAATCAGCCCTCCTCTGGCTATACCCATGTGCCAGTGTCACTACTGTGTCATTATATAGTGCTGGGTGTTATTATACTGATGCAGATACCACTGATCCTATAACCAGCCCTCCTCTGGCTATACACATGTGCCAGTGTCACTACTGTGTCTTTGCATAGTTCTTGGTGTTATTATACTGATGCAGATACCACTGATCCTATAATCAGCCCTCCTCTGGCTATACCCATGTGCCAGTGTCACTACTGTGTCATTATATAGTGCTGGGTGTTATTATACTGATGCAGATACCACTGATCCTATAACTAGCCATCCTCTGGCTATACCCATGTACCAGTGTCACTACTGTGTCTTTGTATAGTGCTGGGTGTTATTATACTGATGCAGAGACCACTGATTCTATAACCAGCCCTCCTCTGGCTATACCCATGTGCCTAGTGTCACTACTGTGTCATTATATAGTGCTGGGTGTTATTATACTGATGCAGATACCACTGATCCTATAACCAGCCATCCTCTGGCTATACCCATGTACCAGTGTCACTACTGTGTCTTTGTATAGTGCTGGGTGTTATTATACTGATGCAGAGACCACTGATTCTATAACCAGCCCTTGTCTGGCTATACCTAGGTGCCAGTGTCACTACTGTGTCATTATATAGTGCTGGGTGTTATTTTACTGATGCAGAT
Source organism: Bombina bombina (assembly GCF_027579735.1). Classification (NCBI taxonomy): domain Eukaryota; kingdom Metazoa; phylum Chordata; class Amphibia; order Anura; family Bombinatoridae; genus Bombina; species Bombina bombina. The sequence continues at coordinate 649,710,056 of NC_069500.1, read as the reverse complement.
ACCATTGACCCTATAACCAGCCCTTGTCTGGCTATACGCATGTGCCAGTGTCACTACTGTGTCTTTATATAGTGCTGGGTATTATTATACTGATGCAGATGCCACTGATCCTATAACCAGCCCTCCTCTAGCTATACCCATGTGCCAGTGTCACTACTGTGTCATTATATAGTGCTGGGTGTTATTATACTGATGCAGATACCACTGACCCTATAACCAACCCTTGTCTGGCTATACACATGTGCCAGTGTCCCTACTGTGTCTTTGTATAGAGCTGAGTGTTATTATACAGATGCAGATACACATCCAGTATTTCACTCAGGCTTTATTTATTCCATAACTTATCACCCAATATCGCTAGCAGTCTCTTGACAAGCCACTAACTTTATTCACACTACATTTTTTTTTTATTCCTATTATTTAATCAGAAACAAAAGCTATACTAAGGTTGTGGCGGACACTGCAAGGGCTAGTCACGGACACCAGTGTCCGTGTATGGACACCTTGCCTATCCCTGTTCCTGCACTACAGGTTGAGGCCTCAAATGTATCGGGGTATGATCTGAGATCGTTACTTGTCCAATTGTGGGTGATTGGATCTGGGGAATCAGAGCGCCAGAAGTCAGAAAGTAGTCAATACGCGACAGAGTGTTGTGTGACTTTGAGACGCAAGTGTAATCTCTCTGTTCTGGGTTTTGCGCCCTCCAAGCATCGATCAAGCCCAAGGTTTCCTTAAATGTGTTCATTAATTGTGTCTCTCTCCCATGTCTTGAGGTATCTTTTGTGGTCATGGAGCTTGTAGTGGGGTCCCTGAACCTGTCCAGTGGCAAGGTCTGCGCCAGATTAAAATCCCCACCAATGATCAGAAGTGGGTTGTCATAGTTGGCCAGTTTCACCAGTAGTGTGGACCAGAAGTTAGGACAGTATGCGTTGAGGCCATATACATTGCATAAGACATATGCAAAGGTGTGTATGGGCATTTTAGTGATTATATACCTGCCCTTCTGTCTATCACGGTGTCTGTAAAAGATACTGGTATTCCTTTTCTGGCCAATATCACCCCCCCTCTCTTTCTGCCCTCCGTCGGTGTATAGATAATTTGGCCCACCCACCTAGATTTGAGTTTTCATGTTCTGCAGTCAGGGCCGCCACTAGAAATTTTGGGGCCCCTGACTTAACCATTTATCAGCCCCACCCCCCTCCTTTGACATGTGCTATTTTTGATTAAGTGACTAAAACGTATATGCACTTTATTCTTAAGTGTCCATTTAAACTTGGAAATGTTGAAAAGGTAGTAACATACAAACACACAGACACACTCACACTCACACATAAGGATTCACATATAGACAACAGTCCATTCCCAGTGCGGGAAAGAAACATACCCCTTGGTGTTACGCCGGTATAAAAACTTCTAACAAAAGTCAGAAACAAGGTGGAAATTTATGCTTGTTTGTCACATACACACTTACCCCCTTCTTCACAGCTCCTGGTCCTGGGTGATGCCTGTGCCTCAAATAGCCGTGAGTATATTACCACTTCGGGCGAACATCGATCCGTGTGCTGCGCTCAGAGCCTCCACGCTCAATGAGCCTCTCCATCTGTCGCTGCCTCAGTGACTCAACCGGCTCACAGGTCTGATGTCACCAACCGATGCCGACTTGCGGGGGTAAGTAGTACCCGGTTATTCTCTTCAACCAAAGGTCCTTGCTCCTCCACCTCGTAAAGTCTTTTGTAGCTTGAACTTGGTCACTACATCTAAGGTAACTGCTGACTCCAAACCAACGGCTTGCTTCCAAGTAGAAAAAAAAACTATGCAGATTACAATATGTTAGCATGACAACAAGAGAGACACGGGTATGTATCAGAGAACACCTCTTGGACATCAAGGCAGGCACGCTGACCACCCCACTCGTCCAACATTTTAAGTTGGTCCACAATAAAGATAGTGTCCATTTCAAATGGACCATAATTGAAACAGTGGATGTAGGACGAAGAGGGGGGGACAGAGAATCCGCACTTGCCAAAAAAGAGGTGTTCTGGATTTTTAATTTGAAGACAAGGTATCCCACGGGATTAAATTCATTTTATGATTTAATCAATCACTGGATATAGTATAGCATATTCCCAGCCACCAGTTCGATTCTGATCATATATGAGTTCAGGTTTGAAATATAAAAGTATTATTATATCCTAATCTATGTAATTGGCAGTGTAGAGCCACACTATTCCCCAACAACTGTGTTATGGGGAAATATAGGGTTTAGATTGGACAAGAAAGGCCATTATGAATTCACCTGTTAACGATCAGGATTTGAGGGACTTAATAAATTATAAATTCCTTACTATGTGAACAATACATTAGAAGTAAGAATTTTTTAATATTTCTATATGAGTTCCATAAGTTATATAATTAGATCAGTGGGGCAAAGCTTTGAGTAATAGTCTATTCAAACCTTTTTCATAATTTTTGCAAATTTTGTAAATTGTACATTTACTATTAAAGCAATTTAAGTAGTAATCAAAATCATAAGGTTACCGATATAACACTTTGCTATACACATATAGATTAGTTACTTACCATGATTATACTCCATTTATACAGCCACTAACATATGCAATACTTATTTCACATTTTACAGTGTAAAAACAGGACACTTACACTTATACATTATAGTGTGCCAAAGAGCAAGTAAGGAGTTAAAATTAGTAACTGCCGTTCAGCCAATGAAATGTTTTTACACCCCTTTTAAAGCTCATCAGTAATAAGGGTTACCAGTGAGCTATGACTACGGCATACAGCCGAAACGCGTAAGCTTGTTATCACCTGAAGGGCAGTACACTTTGTTATCCTGTTTTTATGGATGAATAAAAGCTATAAGTTTTGACTCTATTTCTGCGACTCCAGTTCTCTTTTTTTCTACTTGGAAGCAAGCCGTTGGTTTGGAGTCAGCAGTTACCTTAGATGTAGTGACCAAGTTCAAGCTACAAAAGACTTTACGAGGTGGAGGAGCAAGGACCTTTGGTTGAAGAGAATAACCGGGTACTACTTACCCCTGCAAGTCGGCATCGGTTGGTGACGTCAGACCTGTGAGCCGGTTGAGTCACTGAGGCGGCAACAGACGGAGAGGCTCATTGAGCGTGGAGGCTCTGAGCGCAGCACACGGATCTATGTCCGCCCGAAGTGGTAATATACTCACGGCTATTTGAGGCACAGGCATCACCCAGGACCAGGAGCTGTGAAGAAGGGGGTAAGTGTGTATGTGACAAACAAGCATAAATTTCCACCTTGTTTCTGACTTTTGTTAGAAGTTTTTATACCGGCGTAACACCAAGGGGTATGTTTCTTTCCCGCACTGGGAATGGACTGTTGTATTGATTTAAAAGTGTGCGGCTTCACTTAACCCCTTTGGTGCATACGGCAAGTAGCGGAACATATTTATGAGTTACTTAAACTGTTATCACAGACTTTCATATGTACTCATCGGCTGTGGATTATTAATCAAGGAGACTTGGGAGTATTTGGCTATAAAACCGAATTTGACTATTCCTGACCTGGCTACCCGGTTTCCCAGTAATCGGACAATACGTTTATTTTCTAAAGCATCACTGACTGTGAGGGGGCACTTATACTCAAGAATTACGGCAACACTCTTATCTGAGCTAACTGTTGATCTATTAGAACTAACGTGTCATTTGAATACGACCAACGGGGTCTGCTTTTTTTTTTTAAATTTATTTTATTGAGGTTTTAAGAAAAATAATACAAGCAAGTGATTACTTAAAACATCACACCTAACATGGAATTGACAGTTGGATAGTCATCATATAGCGTCGTCCATTAACACACATATTGCTTGAAAATATAAGTACAAATTGAGCATTGAACCTCAGTTTTCTGATAGAACATAACCTCCTATAACATAATAATATATGAAATGGAATTAAATTAAATTATTTCCCCCAAAGAACTAACAAGGCCTCTTTTGGACCTCCTGGATTGCATTATAAACTTAATGGGGGACTTTAAGGAGGGGAAAAAAAATAAAAAATAATAAATAGGCCACTCTTGGACATAAGGATTGAAATAATATGATATCTTATCAACTATGTGGATTATGAGTTAACCAGTTTGATGGGTCATAACAAGACACTCTGGAACTATATAACTTGAATATGTCCATAAGGAGGCAGAGGGCATTGACATATAGAATTTTAAGAGCAGAGGGGAAGTGTTTATCTAAAGCGTACTTAGCTTATCTAGCACAACACCCTGATTGACTGATAGGAACTTAAGCCTAACATAATTATTAGAGCATATACAATCAATACAAGCAGTCATAAGATTGTTTCTGAAAAGAAAGAAAATTATTTTTCTGTGTATAAATATAACGCATCTGGCATTAGTTAGAGAGCAATCAGGCAACAAATACATATAACTGAAGCTAACATAATGAAATGAAATAAGTCTAGAAGGGTGCCTAACTCTGTGTCGACTTATCTATGGCTTAGTAGGGGCTCAAATCATTTTTGAAGGGGTCTGCAGATACATATGAGAAAACATGTCAAACATCATTAAGCACTATATAACTGGGTGGGAGAAAGTAATTCCAATCACACAAAGAAACAGTACAGGTCATTCCTCGTTACAGGTCTAGCAATAAATGAAACCACCATTGCCATCATCAAATACACTAAGAAAATGTTAACCGTGCAGTAAAATAACATCAGTACTCAGTGGATTGCCTCTGTAGTTAAGAGAGCTGGACCGGGAGATATAAACATTTCAGATTTTCAAAGTCCATTGGCCAGCATATGCACTGCAGATTAAATTAAAATAGTTCAATTACGGCATAGTCAATCCCCTAATAAGTGGGGGATTAGTCTCACTGTATAAGGTATGGACCCTTACCCCACTCCGGTACTGCTAAATAATCTTTTTAGCCGATGCCATGTCTACTGGCAAAACAGGATTGATTACCAACCCCTTTCTGAGGGTACATCTGATAGCCGGGCCATCGCTTCTGGGGAGCGCAGTTATTGCCACTCTCGGTCTCACCTGACTTGA